>NW_020954564.1:32111383-32142584 GCF_900497805.2 Vombatus ursinus
GCATTCAAGATAGTGGCAGGCTTCCCTCAGGATGGGAGGGAGGGAACTAGACTGGACTATTCCTCCTTCCAGGCACAAAAACCTATGACCTGGCTCTAACCAGGAAGGCCCCTGGATGAGTGGCAAAGGACAAGGGGCAACCGAAAGATGAGGAACCCACAACTCTGCCTTTCAACCCCCCACTAAAAGTGGTATAGTCTTCTCTCTTATATACCCTGTTCCCAGGGACAGTAGGGCTCCCACATGCCATTTTAATCACACCAGTTCTGTCAAAATAAGCCTTTTCCCTGACTGATTTTTTTGGGCAGCCTAGGCCTCATCAGGGTTGAAACAGCCAAGACAGATCCACATCACAGCACAAACTTCAGTGCCCAAAGCCTCTTCCCCTACACTTACACACTTCCCAGACCATGTACCATTCAGATCACAGCACCCCCCTAGTCCCCACTGCCCCAACACACACACACACACACACACTCTCAACATTTGAATTTGTGTAAATATTTATTTTTGTGTGTGAACAATACTACAAAATAACCAACAGACCTTTTGCAAAATGTTACCCCCAGCAATTTGTGAGTCTTAATGTTAAAAAAAAAATGGCTGAGACAATCGCCACCTTAGAATTCTTGTTATCGATTGCTTACATGTTTCACCTTCCTGAGGCAGCAACCAGGCTAATCCCATAGCTATCAGTCTCTTGACACACTATGACATAAGACAGACATGGGGAGAGGTTCCCCTCACAAGGGACTGTATAAAGAGCAGCATTTGCTACAATTTGAAGTTGGATTTTTCTGAGTTCAAGCGTCTCAACAGATCACTTTCGGCCCTGCCTTAGTATTGTGGTAAGAGTGTAGGTTTAATATAAAACACATGCCACTGGGAGAAGACAGGACTCTCAGGTGCAGCTTCTGAAGGACAATAGATTCCCCATCATGTCACCGTCACCTCCTAGGTTTAACCTGCACCTGGTGGGTCAGTCAGTTTTGAAGCCCTAATAATGAATGGCAGAATCTGGAGCAGGTTATTAAGTGGAAACAGGACCCCATTTCCTAGTAGAGTAACAGAAACTTCTTGGGTTCTTGGTTTGCCTTTTTTTTTTCCCCCTCATTTAAAAGATGCAGCTTCTTCCCCTCCCACCCCGTACTCCTCACTATCTCTTCCCAAGTACCAGCATGCTTGTTCTGGCTGTAGGCCTGAAGAACATGTTCACATCTGCCCTGGTCTCCATTCCAACTACAGCTCTGCTCCCTAAGGCTGTTTCAAAAGCTATGTCCCAAATGTCCTGAATTCTTGCTGAAGGGCCCAAGGGTTAAACTCCATTTTGGATTTTAAGAGGAAAAGGAAAAAAGGGAAAATGAACAGCAAGAATGTTTGGGACAGGTTTTGGAAGAGTAAGGAGGATTGGTGTTAATGAGGAGAGAGGTGATCAGGACTTGGGACTTTGTAGAAGATCAAACCCATGGGGAAACCCATGATTGTGTTTAACCCATCTGAAATTCATCTTACCTTCATACCTTGTACACATCGATTATTCAATTCCTGAGGACAGTGTTGTAATGAGGGGGAAAAGCGTTCAGAGGATTTCCAAACAGGTGAGACCCGTCTACTCCGAATCCAAAGGGCCACTCACAACTCCAGGGGTGGCTGGCGGATTAACTACCAGTCCATTTTCAAAATGCTGCTTTGAACTCAGAGGGTTAATATACTTTTAATTTGTAATTTTTTGTAAAACTTTTTACAAGGTAGTGTAGTATTTCACCAGAATACCAGTTTCAATCCGTCCATGGTCTGATTTTTATATAATTTAGTGGTGCTTTAGAAATTTTTGGTTTTTGTTGGTTCCGAGCTCAAGAGCTCAGTTCTTTGCCTGTATCTACCTAAGACCAATGTGAACCTTTGTCTTTTGGCTCCTAATTTTGGACTCAGTGAAAGTGTACTGTTTACATGTACAGATCCCCCCATCCCTGTGTGGTCTGCAAGACTCGCTGTTGAGGAGGAAGATGCGCCTCACTCAACTCATCTGCTTAGCAAAGCCACAAATCTCTTCTCTCTTACCTATGTTTCCACCTAAAAGAGAAAAAAAATAATTTTTTTAAACTCACCACAATAGAACTAGGATTTGCTACCAATACTTATGGAACTAGCAAATCATTTCCTTTTTTGCATGGATGGCCCATGGTCCTTTGTCTTGTGGTTGGTCGAGCAGTGATAGTCAAAGTAAGGACACCTCTTGATCTCTGGTTGGTAAGTGGCATAGATGGAGAACTGTCAGGACCTAAATGGGTCTCATTCTCCTCATGATAAAAGGATGGAAAAGCAGAGGTTATACTAGCCTTTGGGTCCAAATGGCTATAAGGGGACAACCCTTATGGCCTTCACCTTCTGGCACAAATACAGGTTGGTAGAAAAGTGTAAATCTGATACTGAGGAGATAAGAATTGAAGACTTTCCAATGTTTCTTCAGTACTTACTTGGGACACTTAGGGACCCAGGAAGAAATAACCACCTTTTGGGAGAGGCTTAGATAGCACGAATATGGCACTTAAGACAACGGAAGGACTCCAACTTCTAAAGGTGACACTTTACTGCTTAATCAATTGTTTCACCTCGAAATTATATTTTTACAGAGATGCACCTATGCAACTTAATGTGGCTTTTTTAAGCAGATGAGGACTTCTTCCTCAATGCTCTCTATAAAAATTATTTGTGTTCTATATAGTGGGTTTTTCCAGTAAATGTGGCTTAATATTTTAATTCTTAGAATGTGTGTCTATTCTATGTGATGCAACTGAATTCTGTTTTGTTTGTGGAATGATTAGCACAGGCCAACGCCCTCCCCCTCACTTAACAAAAGACCAATGAGCTGTTAATCAAGCTGTTCTCTCCATGGTATTACTTGCTAAATGCACTGATTTCATAAGTACGTGGAATCCTTTTTCTTTGGAATCTGTATATCATATATAAGACTGAATCTACTTAATAAACACTGTATAACAAACAGACTGCTACGTATCCTCTCTGTATCTGGTGGCCAAAGTATGCACCCACTTCCTTTCAAGCAAGCTTTCGGTACCTGAGGAAAACTACTGTTAATTCAGCCTCTGCCTGCAGCAAAGTAAGCGATAAATGAATCACTCTCAGAGCCAGAAGGAACATCAGAGGTCCTCAAGTCCGGTCATTAATGTAAAACAGGAATCACAGTCTACAATATCCTTATCATCTAAGTCTCTACTTAAAGATCTCAAAAGACAGTTTCTAGCCTCCTCAAGCAGCCCATTCCTCTATTTGACAATTCTACTTATTAAGAATCCTTTCTCAAGATGAGCAGAAAGCACCTCTGTAACAGCCTCCCAGTAGGCCTAGCAACAAGTTCTAATTCCTCTCACACACAAGGATGCTTTTAATGTGCAAAGACTAAATTCCCAGCCCACCCTCAAAGTCACTCCTTTAGGCTAAACATTCTCAATTCCTTCACTTGATTCATTTAAAACATGGTCTCTCACACTCTTCCCATCTTGATTCCACCCATCCCCCAAAATCCACTTCAGTTTGTCAGTAACTTTCCTAAAATGTGCATGACTTGGATAAAGAACCAACAGAGGAGACTAAGGAGTGAATTAGAAGAGACCAATATCACAAAAACCCAGAGTATACAGGAAAAGGTCATCAACAGTATTGGGCTACAGAGAAGTCAAGAAGTCTGAAGACTGAAAAGAAACCAGCCATTAAATCTAGCAACTTCTTAACCCACTCTCACCCCACATATACAATCTGTTGCCAAGCCTTGTTTTTACCTTCGCATCTCTAAAAAGCTAAAAAGTTACTTAAAAGTAAGTCCCCTTTTTTTTTTAATCACATCAGTGTAGGCCCTCCTCACCTTATCCCTGTTATGTAGGAATACTGCAAGACTTCTAATAGATTTCCCTGCCTCAAGTCTCTTCTCATTCCAATCCATCCCCCACTCAGATATCAGTGATCTCTCCAAAGTATAGGTCTGACTCTGTCACTAACCTACTCAATAAACTTCAGTGATTCCTTATTTGCCTTCTCGTCCTTAATCTGTCTTCCTATCTACAAAATTCCTTCTACAATCCAGGGATACTGACTTCACCTCCTTGTTATTCCCTGCTCACTATCTTGTAGCTCTGCCTTTTCACTGGCTGTCCCTCATGTTCTATCTCCTAACTTCCTTGCAGACTCAACTCAAATCCCACCTTAGGTAGGCCTTTCCCAGTTAGGTCAGCACACGTCTGCTCGTCTCACCACGAACACAAATACACAGAGCTTTTCCTCTGAGATTAAAACACACACACTCTACTGCTTTCCTCTGAGATTACCTTCCCATTCCACTGCAAAAATCTTGTCAAGTTCAAATTTTTCACATTGTCTCCATTAGAGCATGAGTTCCTTGAAGGCAGGAACCATGTTTATTTTCTTTATAACCCAGTGCTTTGCAGTGCCTAGAACATAATAAGCACTTAATAAATGTTTATTGAAGGACATCCAGAGAACAAAATACTCCACATGTGATCTGGCCAAAACAGAATATAAGATTTGCTTCTCTTTAAATAATCATGGATCAGGCCCCTATAGCCACCATGGAAAGACAGTCTGAGAAACTTACAGAATAAGTCGGTTCAGTAAGCTAAGAACTTCCCAAAGGCAATCCATCAGAAAAGTACTTATCTAATGAGAAAACCATACCAAGGAAGCACACGCCCAGATCATCTTAAAGGGAGCCTGTGCTGCTCCAATTTGGAGAACAGCACTTAACTCAGATAGGCTGCCCCTGCGTTATAGTCTGATCTCAATCAGAAGTCACACATGTTGGCTATCTGGGTTATGGGTTGGTTATAGGATTTTTTAAAATGATTTTCAGAAAATTGTTTTAAATATTATCTTAAAAAAATTAACTGGGGAGAGGGATCACAGGAATTCATAGATCCAGAGCTAGAAGGGACCTCCAGAGAGTTTTAATCATTCAGTTACAGCATAGGCAGACTTCAAGTATGAATTAAATTTTGGGGAATCAATAACTTCTGATTCACAAGTGCAAGGAGAGCCTGATGTTTAAATGAGTCCTATAGGGGATGCTTTTGTAAGGAACACAATCCCACCATGCTTCTCCAGCTTTTACACAGTTTTAAAGTAAAATCACTTGCTCTAATGCAAAGAGCTCTGGCTTGAGAGTTGGCAGACCTGAGTTCTAGTCCTAGTTCTGTCTGCCATTAATTACATGACCATCATTGAGTTACTTTCCTTCTTTTTGCCTCACTTTCTTCTGTAATGGGGATAGGACTATTTGGTCTATTACGTCTTCTCCTAGTGATAGTATCTGATTCTAATACAAGCAATTTGTGCCCTTTTTGGTCCAAACTTTTTTTTGGGGGGTGGGGGTATTTGATAGGGGGCATTCCTTTTCCTCCCTCCTCCAAGAGTAGATTCCATCTCTAGCCCTTAGCACAGTTAAAGAGAAGACCTAACACTAACCTAGAGTTTCATTCTGGTGAAAATTTTCCAATAGCAATGAGATTTACTGCTACTGGAAAAACCCAACTAGCTCATTTTAGTAACAACTCACATTTCTGCAGCACTTTCAGTTTTAACAAAGCATCCCTGGCCCCACCTCTGAGATATAACAGATAACCTACCAGTGGTCATTCAACTAGTTAGCATCCAGGGATTCAATCCCAAGTGGTCTGTACATTACACCCTCAATCTGTCATTAATATACTAGCCTGCAAAATAGCCAATGAAAAGCCTTTATCTTAGTTTCCTAGACATATTCTGGTTCACATATACTAGTTATCTATGCAATTTTTTAAAGAGTTTATTTCAACAGGGCAAGTTAAATTAAAAAGGAGTTAATGGTTGTACATTTAAACCAATTAAGATCATGTTCCTTCCATACTTTTGACAAAACATTCTCCTGTGCCACGGAACAAAGTTAATTCTTCCTATTCACTGCTCACTCTTACGATTCTGCTCAACAAAACTAAAGCTGGAGTCAGAAGAATCTGGGATGACTCTAAATACAATCACCTCTCACAGACTAAATGTCTAGATTGCCAAGCAGTCCTGACTCCAGACAAAGGATCAAATAGTAGTATTCTACCATTTAACTTGAAATATTAAATTCCTTAGATGTAGGGGTTGTTTCAGTTGTCTTGTATCCTAGGCACCTGGCATAGTGCATGGCATATAGTGGGCATTTAATAAATGCTTGTTGATTGATTTTGTGATACATCAGTACAGGCCTAACAAAAAACTTACTTGTAAGGCAGAGTTAAAAGGTAGCTCACTTCCAAGCATGCAGACTACATAAGCAATGCTCATTTTCAGTCACCACACCTAAAAATCTTAAGGTTCAGTTCCTCCACTATTATTCTGTTCAATATACTTTAATTAGTACACACAAATCATTTGAAATGTATCAAGAATTCTCCAATTCTGATGGGCCTACTAACCATCTCCTTCATAGTTAGTAGGAAGAAGCAGCGCAGGAGAGCATTGTGAGTAGAAGTTTTTGCTTGCAATTTTAAAGACAAAATTCAGAAGAAGCTGGGTTTTACAGTTTGTGACTTACGGCAGTGAAAGATTAGACAACAGACAGCTTACTTCTTCCTTGCTCTAAAAGTTTTTACACACACACACACACACACACACACCCCTAAGTCAATTTCACTAATCTTCATGAGTTCAATGAAGCAAAGGGTCACTACATTTTGACCAACATCACAAGATGTTTTTGATGGAAAACGTCCAGAAGAAAATGAAGTATTTTCGCTCCTACTACCCCCAAATCAGTGAGATGTATACACTCCAAATAACAGACTACTTATGAAGATAATTGAAACCACAAATGCAGATTTTACAGAAAGTTTATTTTTTCCAATACCACAAGGGACATATAAGAGCAGTGCTTTCTCTGGACAGCTCTGCAGACCAGACCAGTTTCAAACTGTACACTATAGTGGCCCCAAAGGACACAGCGAAGAAGGAAGAAGAAGCTCAAAACTGCTTGGGCTCTCTGCTCCCTATCTTTGGTAAACAGGCTTTTGAAATTGTCAACTTGGACTTGCCAACACCGCATTTCAAATCATCACTTTGTTCTCTCTCATACTTCATATCACAAAGTTGCCACAATGGACTGAAGGAAAGGGGGGGGGTGGGGGACAGGTAAATGACCCTGACTCAACTCAATGAAATGCGCTTTTGCCATACAAATTTTATACTTCTTTCAGAAGCGCTCTTACAGAAGGGGAAATTGAAATTAAACAGAATAGTCAAGTATGTAACAAGAAAGGATAAAAGAACTGGGGGGGTGGGCGGGGGGAGGAAGAGGGGTAGAGCATGAAGACAAACAGGTGAGCCTATTCACTAAAAATTGGCTGGGGAGGAAAACCATTATACCCTTTTATCTTCCTAATTCCACCATCCAAAGTCAGGCCAGACCAACCTACACAGCCACATTTCTAAAGATGATCATGCTTACTGGGCTCCCTTATAGTTCACCACACCGAATTCAAACCTGTGAGGACACTCCTTGTGCTGCCTGGGAACATATGAGGGAGCCCCACAGCAATTAATACTGTCTATGACAAAGGGCGCCTCCTTGTAAATGTTCCTGGAGATTTGCCATATGTGGCAGCAAAAAGCCACAGTTGCAGAATTTACACCTTTAAAAAGAAGGCGCCAAGGAGCATTTAAAATGTGTTTGTTTGCCAAGGTGTGGGCAGGCTGACCTTGAAATTGCACCTGAGTCTGCCCACAGTTACCTATGTGAGAGAGAGCCTGGTGGATCTAACTGGAAACGCCTCTTTGAGCCCACCCTCACATTGGGTAGACCAGAATACAGTGGCTCTGACTACAGATGTAAATTAGTAACTAACACCATTTGAATGCAATACTGCTGAAGACTGAAAATAAGGGAACAGACCTTTATGTTCTATGTACAATACATCCATTTACAGAATTGGCCAGTACTGTGTACAACATATAAATACATGATAAAACATTAGAGATGCATAGAGTATACTTACAAGAGTCAAATATTTCACTTTATACATCCAAGAATAAAGAGTTAAAAATATAAAAATAAGAAACACACACTGCTTTGAAATGTAAAATGACTTTCACATACACAGGTGCGCTCTCACAGCTGCCCACTCACAGCAAGTCCAAAATGGCTTGGAGAAGGTCTCTGAGGTGGGAAGTCACTTGCCACACTACTGAACTCCTGAGTTACAGGGTCTTGAGACAGTAGCAGTAGCCTTTCAACAAGAAAGCTGGCCCCCTACCCTCCCAATTCTGAGCCCATAATTCAGGCAGAATTCATTTAATCCAGTGAGAGATGTCAAGGCAGGAAAGCTTCCAAATTTTTGCTTCTCAGGAGTGAAAGGCAGGAACCACTTGAGTTGAAATCGCCCAGGGTCAAAATGGCTCCATCTAAGTAATCACCTAAACATGGGTCAATAACCCTGCTTGGCAGGGCTGAGAGTTACTGCAATGTCACTCAGCTCTGAGGAGCTCACAGTTTCTCCCTTTGCTTAGGAGAGTGGGGGAGGGGCAGGAGGGCAGTCAGTAGGAGAAGAAAATGCTGACTCGTTGCAAAGTAGCAGAAAAACAGGTGGCAAGAAGAATTGAGTGGAAGACTGAAATTTTTCTGTTTAAGCAAAGCAGGTCCTAACCTAACAGCCCCTCATAGAGAACTCAGCCTTCTAGCTCCTCCTACCAGTTCTGTTGAAGGTCAAGTGGCTTCTACACAGGGCCCACTGGAGGGCAGGCTGCTTCTCAGAGTCAGGGGTTAGACTTGGGAGAGGCAATAAAGTCTCCATAATGGCATCAAGCTAGAAAAACCCCTCCAGTAAGAGAAGATCCTCTGCAGACCCGAGAAGTTTAGCGAACAGAAGGCTTGAGTGTTGCAGATTTGGGGGGAAGGCAGGAGTGGTTCCTGCTCAGTGTAATATTGTCTCTATTATAACAAATAATATTTTCCTGTGTACAGATTTCAGATCATTATCAAAATACACACACTAAATATACAATTTTTTCCATGGCCATAATTTATTATCTCACCACAAGGCACAATACACAAAGCTTTGAGGGTCCTATACAGTCATCATGACAAAATGCCCCACATCCTTTACACATGATCATAGCTTTTAGGCTACAGGAGCATTTCAGCGAGATTTCTTCCATGTTGCTGCTATCAGTGAACATTTGCACTGAGAGTGATGCACTGTGGTTTGCAGCAAAGTTTGCTTTGTGGCTAAGCTGCATCACACTCCCAGCGAGGCTTCTGGGAAAGGCTGGTGTGCTAGATGAATAATTAAAACTGGTGGAATTCAACTGCAGCTTAGAAAGCTTCCCATAAAATGCTTGCTTGATATTGAGCTGGGAGGGGATGGAAGAAGGCTCTAATGGCTGACTGAGCCCTTTTCCAGGTTCTCTGGGGAGCTTGAAGAATGGCAAATCCATGACAAGGGGCATCCCTTGAAAATGCTCCATCAGTTCAAAAGGTTTGTGGCCAATGGTTTTCCTGTTCTCTGCATTACTCTTGGGTGGGCTACCCCCACAGGCCAGCATGTTCTCATTCTTGATGCTACTAAAAGAGTTGGGAGGCTGCTTTGGGGACCACTCTGCTCTTGATGTCTGGACTCCTCCTCCTCCAGATACTGTGCTTTTACTTAGTCCTGGCTTCCTACTAGGAAAAACTGGCTCCACAGTAGGGATGTTGGGAGGCAGCGGCTCCACTGACCTGGAATGATGTAGGGCCACAGCTGTGCTCCCAAGGAATCCAGAGCCAAAAAGCTTTTTCCCCTGTCCACCAACATAGTTTTTATCCACCGGGGCCCCACAGATTTGATTGGGACCAATGGAGATCACATTTGGAGATAAGAACCGAGGTATTCTTGGGGCAGTTTGCTTTCCTGGACTTTTACCCAGGGTTGAATCTACATTATTGGTTTGTGGCAGGCTAGGGGATATAGTCAACTCTTTTTGCTCTTCAAAACTGCAGGAAGAGAATTTCTCTTTGGACTCCACTTCTCCCAGTTTCCCAGATGTTACCAGGTTTGCCGATGGCTGTGGGGAGCCTGAATTTGGAACAACCTTGGAGTTCTTTGGGGGAGTTCCAGGGAGAGCCTGGATACCCTTGGGCATGGGAAGCACTGCCCCAGGATTATGGCACTCCTGTGTAAGCACATCCCTTAAAGCCCTTGGGGAACTGGAACTAGAGTCAGAGCTAGAGCTATTTCTTCCAACAACATTTCTATTTGTCTCAAGATCAAGAGTGGACTCTCCAAAGGAACCATTGCTACTCTGCTCAATGTTTTCAGATAATGGCCGCATAGCTTCCAGTTTGGTGGTAACATGTGCTGCTGGCAGGACCTTCTCTAGGGTCAAGTTGCCCTGAAGCAACTGCATCACCAATGGATTGTTGGTCTCAACTGATGACACAGGATGGGCACAGCATGGAGACCCTAGTTGTTTTTCAGAACTGACGTGTGGTAAAGATTCAGTGGGCTTCAGTGGGCCAGACACATGAGACACCCAGCTTTGAAGCTCAAGCCCCTTGTCCACTGCAGTTACTGAAGACAAGTCTGCTTTGCATGGCTCTCCATTAGTTTTTAAAGAGTCAGACTGATTCCAATCACATTGCTCACTCATGCTCCCAACTGAAGATCCTTGCCCTACAGTTCCCTCAGCGTTGGGTTGGAGGCCTGGACTGGGATCTGTCTCTGCACTGTCCTCAGTGAGCTCAGCTTCCAAGTCAGAGGCTGTGTCTGTTGACTCACTGTGGGTACTCAGCGCTTCACAGTCTCCATTAATTTTAAGTCTTTGAACTTCTTCAATCTGTTTACAGACACCAGCCATATCTCCTTGTGTGGAGAGTTCCCAAAGCTGTGGAAGGTTATCAGAAGGATTAATGCTATCTTGGGCAGCAGGGAGGCAACCAAGTAAATCCAATGTTTCAGCAGTAACCTTTTTCTCTGGGTCACTTCCACGGTGGGGTTCAGTAGATGAGGTGCTTTCCCTAGAGTCTAACTCTTGCTGTTGTATTGCCTGGACATTTAATGGACCAGATAACCAAGGAACTACACTGTCAGCAACCAGAGCTTCATCTGTCAAGTTCTCTTGGCTGCCACTGCTTTGCCTGGTGGGTGGATCTGAGTCATTAAGTACTACTTCATTCAATGGTCCATCTTGCTGCCTTTCATCCAATAACAATTCAGGGATTAGACTGGATACCAATGAATGTACAGGGTCCTTCACAGTGGAATTAGAGTTCAAATTTAGGGCCTGGTCAGCTATTTTTTCTAAGACAACTTCTCCTACCTGAGACGGAACAGAATCGTCCTCTGAGAGAGCCATCTGTCCCTGTTCTTCGCTTTTCTCTTTCTGAGCAGTGGTACAAGACTCATGTTCAGTCCTTACATCAGTAGGCAAATCACACTTCTCGTTCAACTGATCATGCACCAGGGTGTCAGAAGATGGCTGGACCATAGCATCATTTGGCTGGCTATGAGAAACAACAGTGAGAGGCAGTAAAGCCTCTTCTGACTCACTTGTGAGGATGTCAGTAACTCTGTGAAACATGAAGCCTTCCTCTCCAATGGGGGAAGAGGACAAGTCATCTTTCCCAGCCAGCAGCCAGTCTCCTTCAGGAGTCTCTGTTTCTATCAGGGCTTGTTCCCCATCTATGACATGACCAGGCGGCAATAGTTGTGTTCGTTGTAGATCTGTCGCACACCTTCCGTGAGTCCTCTTGGCTCCCCTGTGCTCGGGATGGTCACTAGCCTCACCTCCACCACCTCCTTCGTCAGTGTTCCCTCCACCACCTCCCCCTGGCCCACCCCCACCTCCGATGGAGGCTGTGGCAGCTTCTCTCTGGGCTCGGGCTTGCAGAGCGCGGGCCTTAATGTCTGCGAGGGTTCTGGCACCAGTTCTGCCCCGGCTGGAGTGCTCTGTGTTGGGGACAATCCGGGGGCATATCTGGTAAGTGGGCTGACCTTTAACCACCCAGGGCGGTTTGATACGTGAAAGTTGAATCTGAAATGAAAGGAACCAGAAAATATTTTTGATTCCTTATTATATTTGAGATCCACATTTATCCCCCACATTATGTACAATTCCTAGTCCTAGAAGGTAAGTTACTCAAAACTTTTTTTTTTTTAAAATACTAATGGCTGTGGCAACTGCTCACAACCCCTTTCTCAAAAAACCCTTTTTTCAGGCACTTCCTCCTCCTAGACTGGCATGACATACTTCTAAATTTAATTTCTAGCAGGATTATATGAGTCACAACACAAATAAATCTAACAATAAAAATGCTATAATACCAATAAGACATAAGGGATTCTGCACTCTAGAGATAATTTGAATAGAACGGTACAAATTGATGAAGGAACGAACCTTATTCCCCCTAACCCAAAACAGTAAAAGCTTCAAAATGTAAGGATGGACATAAGGACTATTTACAGCATGGATGACAAGAGGGATAGCAAGAAAATACAGAAACAAAGATTGAGCTGTAATGCAGAAAATGAACATTCAGCCTAAAAAACTGTCAGCCCCAAACCTACAGCCTATCTAACATGTAGTACCCAAGCGCTTAATTTCCTGCAAATGAGACCCTACAAATCTCATGTCTGTCAAAGTCAACCTGACTAGGAGCACTCAGATGTTAAGTAGCTACTAAATAGCTCCTTACCCGGATGGGCGGGACTTTGGGCTCCTCTTTAGTAGGCTGCGGCTTTTCGGGGTGAACACTTTCAATTGTGTTACGAAAGGACTGACGATCTTCAAGCCGGGGCTTCTTTTCGGGAAAGGAGGAAGCAGATGCCTGCTCAAAGGACTTCCGTTTCTGGTCCTTTGCCTCCTGGTCAGTATTTTCCTGAGGCGAGCTGGGAATTCTGCTGAGAGAAGTGGAGGCTAAGGCCAAGACCTCTGGACTGTTTTGGATCCTGGCAGTCATGGTCACAATTGGTGTCTCTGGAGCGTCTGGTTTTAATTCCGTGGAGGACACATCAGGTAGACATGAACTACTTCCTTCTGTCAAGTCTGCTCCAGCCTTTTCTTCTTTAGAAAGGGAGGAATCTGGCACCACAGGTGTTGTCTCCTTAGTGGCTTCTGTTTGTTCAAGTTCGTGTTTCTTATACAGACTTCTCCTGGCTCTGCATCGAAGGTCTGGCCTAGAGCGTTTCTTGAAGTGGCCGTCTCGTTGACGTGTAGCAGGGCTACGTTGTGGTCGCATTGCTTCCCCTGGAACGCACAAGCCACCCTTGACTTCAGCTTCCTCTTGGCTAGAATTCTGCTGCAGTGACTCTTCTCTGGTCAAACCCAACCTGCAAATGAAAATCATGTAAAGGAAGTTATAGGCCAAAAAAATCTTTTCCATTTTATAATTTGAGCATAGATGGGTCAAATTATCTTAGAAACAGATCACATTATGAAAAATCTTTAGTAGCTCAGAAAGATCAAAAGGCAAATCTCAAGTACCAAGGCAGCAAAAGCCGTCAAAGTGAAAAATCTTCATAGTGTCCATTACAGAAAAACTACATGGACACTGTATAATATATGGTCCCCAAACCGAGGTAGTTCCCATACACTCTAAGCTTTCTTAAGATCAAATCTGTGATGTGAATTAGCCAGCCCACTCAAGTGCTTCATATTACTTGCATGTATATGTGTGTGCGTTTGTATACACATGCCTCTTTAAGATCCAATCTGCCTTCCTTTGAGACAAAATTGTAAGTAAATAACTCCAAGGGCTTACTTTTGTCCATAGTAATCTTCAAAGAATTTTTCTTTCCACTGTTCTACCTTCTTTTCTTTCTCCATTTCCTGTCGTATTCTGACTTGCATCTCATGAGTGAATTCACCTGTAGAGGAACAAAACTCTCCTAATGAGTGGGCTATCATCATCACCACTTGGCTGCTCTCCTGGTACCCAAATGCCTTGAGCCTGCAAAGCCTATGTTCTCAGATGGGTTGAGGTAGGGGGGAACTCCTGTTCTTCATCCCCTCTGTCCTCTGCACCATCTTCCATAGTCTCATCTAGAGAGGAGGTTCAGCTTCACAAATAGCTTCAAGAGAAACTCACTCCTCCCTAGAGAAATCAGTCATTCAACAGCAAGCAGCACATTTTGCCAAATGAAACCAAGAACTTTTTCTCCTCCCCCACAACAATAAATGAAAAGGACCTAATGATCACAGGGAGTCAAAGTGTTTAATTGTTTAAGAAACCAGATTATACTAGGATTTAGAGGTCAGAACTGGTAGGTGTTATTTTCCACAGAACACCACCTACTTTGTATAACTTAAGTCTATTGTTTAACAATGATTGCAATAAGGTGATTACTAATCAGAAAGAGTAAGGATGAGGAGATACAGGAGATATGTACACAAAAGTTACATAACAACATACCAGATAAAACGAGAGAGAATTTTAAACCAAGAGTTGCTAAGCACAATTTTATATCCTTTGTAACACATGAACACTCACCAATACATTTGTATTGTGAATAAAGACTACTGGAAAGTACTGGGATGGAAAAAAATTAATATCTGGACTTTAAATTAAAAGAATATAATACTATGTATGATCCTATAACAAACACATCTCAAGGTACTCAAGATGGTGGCATCTACCCACCATCAGCCAAGCGTTCCCGCCAACTCTGAGCTGCATGGGTGAAAAACTCGTTATTCAGAGCACTGCCGCTGAGTCGCATCAGGCCATCTGTCCCAACCTAGAGGGATCAACACAGAAAAAGATATTTATGAGAGAGAAGAAAAGAGCTTCATACAGAGAGACAAAGGAGGGGTCACTCATCTCTACCTGTCTGTCCACCTCAGGCAGGAGGAAGAGGAGTTGTTGCTGGAAATGTGAAGGAAGGGCATTGAAAGTTCGAGAATTTATCAGGGCACGGAGGTTTGTGTTGACAAGGATAGAACCCGGTGTCTCAAAATCTATTTCCTCCCCTCTGTTGCGCTTCATTTGCCCTGCAACGATTGAAGCAAGAAAGAAAACAAGGTATAGTGTATGTTTCACTTTCTCAAAAGAAAACCATATTTCAACTAAAAAACAGAGAATTTATGTGTTCAGTGCTGAGTAAGCTGCCCAGGGAACTTATCTACATTAGAGATGATCTTTTGCCTTACTAGATCCAATTCAATCCTTTCCAGGTTGCATCTAGGCAGGACAGTTGAATCTGCTCTCCACTAATGCCAAAGATAAAACTATGCCTATGCTCTAGATTGTGTTGAGGTCAACACCACCAAAAAAGGACTCCATTCCACTGGAAAACTAAGCTGGCAGCCAGTCATTAGGTGACAGTCAGTAGACTACCTAGACTGCACTTAACGAGCAAAAGAGAAGTCTAGGAATAAGCCCTACAGTAGGATAACAGCTACAAAGAATCCTACAATAAAACAGACCCAGAGAGGTCAAGCAGCACAATTGGAATTCAAATTCAACTCCTGACTCCAAATCTAATACTCTTCCTAATATATCACACAGCCTCAGAACACAATGTCTATTAGAAGAAATGAAAGTTGTTTTTTTTAAGGCTGAAATTAGACAAGATGCTATGGACATATTTATACCTAAATAAAGATCTACCTCTGAATGAGTCAAAGCACAGAATATTAGAACTAGAAGGGACCTCAGAGAAAATTTAGCTAAACCTCAAGCAAGTCTATAGATGTGGGAAATAAGGTACACAGGGGTGGATTTGTGCAAGACAACCAAGCTAATTAAGAAACAATTCTATGGAAAGCTATGGAGGTGGGGTTGGGGGAGAGTGGGTCATAGATCACAGATAACAACAGTAAAGGGGTTAGGTTAGAATCCCTAGTTAAATAGGGCTCCTGCTCCAACTACTGTGACCCCATTATTACCAGAGTGGTAAAGAAAGGTTGAAGGTAGAGATAGCTTCCTCTAAATGAATCCAATTGAATTTAAGTTCCTTAAGAGCAAAGACTTTTTAAATTTTGGGCTCAGTGTCTGAAACTTAGTAAGTGCTTAATAAATACTTATTGAGAGGCAGTTAGGTGTCTCAGTGGATAGAACCCCAGCCCTGGAGTCAGGAGGACCTGAGTTCAAATCTGACCCCAGACACACAACACTTACTAGATATGTGACTCTGGGCAAGTCACTTAACCCCAACTGCCTCAAGCAAAAAAAAAAAAAAAAAATTAAATAAATACTTGTTGACTGATTCTAAAAGTAACAGTAACTCTTACATAGCTCTACACACATATAGCCTCTTTTATAACCCAATGAGATGGATGGCACAAGTATTATTATTCCCATTTTATAGATGAGAAAGCTAAGGAAGTAATTTTACCATAATTAGCAAATGAAAGAGCCAGAACTGAATGCTAAGTTCAACTAACCCCATGCTGACTCAATCCACCAGCAAAGCAAGACTTTTTTTTAAGTATCTGGACTTGTTTTGAGTGGTGGGGAGAATGTGGCAAGGGGACAACTGTATTCTCATTTCAAACTGTAAGATGTTTTTCTACTCGACATAACCATTGAAAACCAGTAATACCAACACTACCTCACATTTATACAACACTTCCATATATGTTATTCTATTGACTAGGTGGAGAGGAATGGTTGATTAGGTTAAGAAAAAGATAGGCAAATTCAACAAAGAATAAGAACTTTAAAAAAATTGGCAAGCGGTTATTGATGAGGAAAAAAAACCCCTAATGTCAGAATTCTTCACCGAAGGTAGAATGATATAGCAAGAAGATCACTGGACAAGGAGTTAGAAGATCCAGATCCTAATATCAGTTCCGAAAAAAATTTACTGTCTGACCTCTGAGCCTCAGTTTCTTCTTCTATAAGAAATGAGAATGTTGTACTATATAAACTCTAAGGTTTTACCCAGCTCTGACATTATGACTATAACACTGTAGTGAAGGACACGTGGCTTATACGTGTACACAATTAAGACTTGTAAGCTCTTGAAGAAAAATTACACATTAAATGGCTGTATTTTTAGGCAAATAAATCAATCTCTAACAACTTACCTGTTGCTGGTTTCCTAATACCTCGCAAGATCTGGGGAGGGTCACGGGTAATTTCCACCCGATTACGCATGGCAGTGCTGCACAGGGCCAGGGAGCTACTGCTGCTGCTAGATGTGCTGCTGCTCTCTCCATCAGCATGTCGTCCAGAAAATCCTAAAAGCAAATCAGATCACTGGTCAAAATGTATCAAGCAGGAGCTAAAATGTTCTAAAGACTTATCTGTGGCCTTGCTGAATACTTCTTGAGAAAGTGTGACAAAGATGACCACACTACTGTGCTCTTGCTTCTGAGCAGATACTAAAAATGAAAATATCCTTATTTGCGAAATTAAATAAAATTTTAAGGATCAGACTAATTTTGTGTGATGCCTGAGTTTTCAAATACTCTTAGAACTATAAAAGATCCAGGCCATCTACTCTAAATCTTACCTGAAATCGGTAATCCTCTACAACATCCTACCAAGTAGACATCCATCCTCTGCTACAATGCCACCAGAGAAAAGAAACTCATCACCTCCCAAAGCAGCCCATTATACTCTGAAACAGTTCTAGTCACTAAAAAGTTTTTCCTTACAGTGAGATTAAAAATCTTCTTCTCTCTAACCTATTGGTCCTAGTTCTCCCCTCTAGGGACAAGTCTAATACATTTAATCTCTAACTATAGCCCTTTAGCTAGCTGAAGACAGCAATCAATGCCCTGTTAATAATAAGTCTTTTCTTCAGCCTAAAGACTACCAGGTCCTTCAAATGATTTTTACATGGCATGGGTTCAAGTTTCCTCCCCATCCTAAAGCTTGGCAAGGACAAAAATAGATCATAGATTGCTGGATCAGAAACTTAGAACAAGAAGCAAACGGAGGCCATCTAGACCAACTGAAACCTGATAGAATAGTTAAGTGACTTGTCCAATATCACTAAATCATAATGACTACAAATCTAGCAGTTTCCCCACAACATTATGGATAATGTTTAGAAGGACTGTATCCAGCAAGAAATGTGCACAAGGAGCAGCTAGGTGGCACAGTGGATAGAGCACCAGTCCTGGAGTCAGGAGCAAATGAGTTCAAATCCGGACTCAGACACATAACACTCACTAGCTGTGAGACTCTGGGGAAATCACTTAACCCCAATTGCCTCACAAAAAAAAAAAAAGAGAGAGAGAGAGAAACGTGCACATACCTGATGCAGATTCCATGTGTGCTCCATTTACTTTCAGAGGGGTCAGCACAACTCGAGGTAGCATCACCCCAGTCTTTTTCTTAGGTTTGCTTGTCTACATTCCAAAAGAGAAAGAAAAACTACTACTATATATCCCAAAGTATTGTCTCCTCTTTTACTCCCACAGATCCTAAGGGATTTTTCAATCAGAACAACCAGTTTATCATGATTTATTGGAACCAGACACTAAAATTATCTATTCAGGAAAGAATAAAAATACCTGTTCTCTGGTCCATTACCTACATTTCTCTACATACTTCCATAATAATGACCTACATTTATATAGAATTTCTTGGTAAAAAGTGCTTTCCATATATTCTCTCTCCATCTTCCCAACAACCTCTGACATAGGTAGTCTAAATAGTATCCCTTTTTGAAAGATAAGGAAACTGGGACTTGAAGAAATTAAGTGACTTGCCCCAGGCTACACAGCACAAGGTAAAACTAGAATCTGAACCCACATTTTCTAAGTCCAGTGCTCTTTCCACTACATCTACCTGCCTTTTAACATAGTGCTTACAGATCAGTAGATAGAACTTCATTTTGCTTACTTTATAAAGAGTTCCATAATCCTCAATCTATACATTAGGAACTCTGACTTGCAATTCTATATCTCCCCATTCTCCAATCATTCATACCTGTGAAGCAGCTCTGTAAGTCTCCCTGGGAGTAGAGATAGTTCTACCTTGAGACTCTGTAGAACAGGAGGCATTGGAAGAGGTTTCATCAAGAGATACTGGAGAAGAAAAAGTAGAAGTTCAGCCCCTAAAGAAGCTCTTCATAGCTTTATAATAATTTTGCTAAAGGTACTTACCATCATTATCACCACTCACAGTGCTGGCTTCGTTGGATCCACAGCTTTCTACATCTGCTGTATCCTCCAACTCTTCTCCCTCAGGCACAGATGGATTTCTAGACCACTGTAGGGCATCCTTCTATAAAAATCAAACCACAACCAATGTAACCAAAGTCAATTAGCCATCCCTAAGTTCAACAGAAACATTCTAATTCCCAATTTCATATTGCTTCTGGGAGAATTCAGTATGTTAAGATGTGATATGTTTGTAACTGACCTTATTATCAAGTTCTTTAGACATGCACCCTGGATATTATGGGCTTAAACATCATTATAAATAAATATCAGCATGTGAACACTTGATTTTGAGGGGAAAATTTTTTAAATTTTGTTTCTTTTTCCTGTCCTTTTACCCACAATGGAAGGTTTATAATTCATAATTCATTCAAACACCACTGAAGTGCCTGCTACATGCTATAAAGTATGATGCTCGATCTCAGTAAGTTACAGGAATAATTAAGGTCTTTGCCTTCACAGAACTTATAATTTAATATGCGAATATAACTCACAGAAAAACCTACTATAATTATAAAACAACAACTTAGAACAGAATATGAGAAGCAAATCAAGGAAAAGAAAACATTATGGAGAATATTCTATGTTCTTTCAGAATCCTTTTTTCCTGCCACCACTTAAACTATCAGAGTGGAATTAGGTAAGGTATATAAGGCATATGGCTTAATGAACAGTTAGGAAATCTGAATCCAAATTCTAGTTCTAGGCAAATCACTTAACCTCTTTGTGCCCTAGTTTTCTTACATACTACCTTCCCCAAAAGGGAGCTATACAAATGTCAATTATCATTATTAGTTTCTACAGAATCTTTAACCATTATTTTTCAAAATCATGAGTTAATGTAGGATCTACCCTTAATCATGTAAACTTAGCATAAAGGAAAAAAAATTCATTCTTTGAAGATAATCAACAAACTGAGATCTGCCCCTTACAATTAACATTTAAATGTTAATTCCCAATAACTAAATCAAAATTTTCCTCTTTGTTGGATCAACTCAGTGACTAACTTCTCTCATTTCTAAAACCTAACTAGTAATTCCTTAATTCCTCCCCAGACAGTTATGAGCTTTCTTTTCTACTAGTCATCATTTACTGTCAGATCCATTAGTTTAGGGTCCTAGTCAATACCTTAATTTTGCATCTTCCTCAGTGTTGAACAGAGATATCTGAACAGACTAAGGACCTAATAAAAATATGTTGAATACTTCCCTTCTCTCAGATAGAATGCTGTAGAAATTGTCAAATATGGTCGTTATATTAAATGTCTTGGCATAACTGCTTTTCTTTGCTATGAAGGAGAGTTCAGTTGGGAAAGTAGAGAGTGGTATTTCCAGAAATGATTTTTTTAAAATGACACTAATAAAAACATTTTTTTAAAAAGATGTTTTGAACTAATCCTAACTTATTTCTACAAAGTTTAGAAAAGAGTTAACCTAAGTTTCTAAAATCACTAATATTTTCTCTGGTAAAATAAGAGATGAATTTTAAATGAAAACCTCATTTCTTAAAATAAAAAATTATTAGTCTTATCAGATTTATTAGCTTTAAGATACTAGATGGGCAATAAAAGTATTACAGACCTATAAAAGATTTTAAAGGCCTCAAGAATTTTTTATTAACATACTTGCAAGGCTTGTTTATATTTACATCTTACATTCAAGAAGTCTGACTAGTTACAAGAATACCAGCATGTATCAGGAAATACCTACTATGTACAAAACATTGTGGGGTATCAACGCATAGAAAGGACTTGAAATCTAGTCCAGGAAAAGAGTACATTTACACATGAAACAAAAGGAACAGAACAAGACAGCATATGCTAGGTAACTGATATATAAAGTATATGATACAGTAATTCAAGGTAAGGGAAGATCTTTGTGAACTGGCATGGTTAAAGAAAGCCTGACTGGTAAGAAAGGACTTGTTAGTCAACAACAATTTATTAAGCACTTAGTGTTTCAGGCATTTTGCTAAGCACTAAAGATATAAAGAAAAGCAAAAACATGGTCTCTGTTCTCAAGGAGCTCACATTCTAATGGGGGGAAGACAATATGCTAAAAACTAGATACATATTAGATACACACAATGAAAATGGAAGGTAATCTCAGAAGGGAGACACTAGCAGACAGGAGGACTGGGGACAGCATCTTGAAAAGAAGCCAGGTGGTTCCTCCCATTGGTTCTAACTCTTCCTTACAACATCACTAATGTGAAAATATGTTTAATAGGAATGTATATGTAGAGCCTATGTCAGATTGCATACTATCTTGAGGAGGGAGAGGGAGAAAAATTTAAAACTCAAAAGCTTATGCAAGTGATTGTTGATAAATCTAAACAAATTTTTAAAAAATGAAAAAAAAAATAACACACACACACACACACACACACACGCACACAAGAAATAAAAAGAAAAGAAGCCAGGGAAACCAGGAGACAGAAGGAAGAAGTGAATTTCAAGTATGAGGATGAAAAGGTGGAGAATCAGGAAATGGAAAGTCATGCACAAAGAACAGCAAGAAGGATAGTGTTGCTGGATCATGGAGTATGTGGAAGAGACTAAAGTTTAAGAAGATTAGAAAAGTAGAAAAGGACCAGGTTGGAAAGGTTTCAAATATCAAACAAAACCTTTTCTATTTGATCTTGAAAACAAAAGAGGGTCATTGGAGTTTATTGAATAGTATAGTGACAGTGTCAGATCTATACACTAACGTGCAAAGGGACTTGAGGCTATTGCAGTAATTCAGGTGTGAGTTTATTTTATATCCTACAACTCTGGGCTTATAAAACACTAAGTTAGTATGTTCATGTGCTTCTGTATATTATGTACCTAAACTGTTCCACTGATCAACTTCTCCTTCTTACCTAATACCAAATTGTTTTGATGATTACAGTTCTAGAATATAGTTTGAGATCTAATATTGCTAGGCTCCCTTCTTTCCCCCCCACCCCCCTACCCTCCATTCTGTTGATATTCTCAATCTTTTGTTTCTCCAGATTAATTTTGCTATGATTTTTTTTTTCCAGCTTTATAAAGTAATTCTTTGGTGGTCTGATTGGTATAGCACCGAGTACATAAATTAATTTAGGTAACATTGTCATTTTTATTACATTAGCTCAGCCTACCCGCTGGCATTGCCTACACAGCAATTAATATTTCTCCAATTATTTAGATCTGTCCTTGTGTGAAGGAGTGTTTTGTAATTATGTTCACAGAGTCCCTGTGTCCTGGCAGATAGATTCCCAGTTATTTGATACTGTCTGTAATAATTTTAAATGGAATTTCTGTCTATTCCTGCTGAATTTTGTAGATAATATACAGAAATACTGTTGTTTGGATGGTTTATTTTATATCCCGCAACTTTGCTGAAGTTGTTAATTGTTTCAATTAGTTTTTTATTTGACTTTCTAAGGTTATCTAAGTTGACCATCATGTCATCTGCATGTTTCTTCATTGTCTATGCTTATTCTTTCAATGTCTTTTTCTTGTCTTACTACTATAGCTAGGATTTCTAGTATAATATTGAAGCCATCCCATTCATAATTATGATTGCTGTGTGTTCCCTTCCACCCTATTCTCTATTCTCTTATATTTATTTTTTTTAACCCTATCCCATCTTTAAAAGTCTGTTTTGTTTCTAACACTGCCTCCTTTGATCTATTCTCCCCTCTTCATATAGCCCCCTCCTCAGCCCCCTTCTCTCTTACTTCTCTATTTGGTAAGATGAATTTCTGTACATGTGCGTACACATATTCTTCCTTCTCTACTGAACCAGCTCAGATGAGTGATGTTCAAATGTTGCCCACTCCCCCAACTATCCCCTTTATTATAAAACTTTTTCTTGGCTTTCCCAATAATTTGGTTTGGCACATTTTCTAGGTTGTTGTGGAAGAGCTGCGCTGAGAGAGCTAGGCAAAAATGTTTCCTCTCACTCCACCATCTTGATTCCATCTCGCTCGGGACAGTAAACTACATATAAATGATGTGTGATATGGCAACCAAAGAACAAAACAAAACAAAAAAATCTAAATACAATCTTCATTTGCATCAAGAGAATCAAAGTACATTCACAACTGGGAGGTGATAGTCCCATTTATACTCTTAGTCAGACTGAGTAGTACTGTGTTCAGTTCTGGTGCCACATGGAAGGGCAATGATATATCCCAGAGTCTCCCAGAGATCGTGCCATATGGGGTTTAGTTGAAAGGTCTAAAGACAATGTGGAGAAGAGTTGACCCATGAGAGACATGATACTTGTCTTTAAGTATCTGAAGTACAGTCAGGTGGCAAAGGTATTACTTATTTTTCTTGGCCCCTGAGGGCACAGCAGGAGCAAGAGCTAAAAGGTTCATTGAAATAGATTTACACTTGGTAGAAAGAAAAACTTTTCTAACAATTAGTTACCCAAAAATGGAATAGGCTGCCTCGGGAAGCAGTGAGTTCCATTCACAGGAGTTCTTCAAGCAAATCCTGCACAGCCACTTGTCAAACATGTTTTAGAGGGGATTTGTTTTCATGTGCGAGTTGTACCAGGACACCTCTGAAGTCCATTCTTCCTGTAAGGATCTGTGATTATGTGTCTGCTTTTCCTTTTTTTCCCTTAAGATTACTGAACTAACTCATATATCTTGGGAAGCCAAATGTTTTTTAACATTTTAAAAAAGAGAAACATAACTTGATATATTATAGTCATACTAACATAAATAAGACTAATTCCCACCCATCTTAAGTCACACCAGTCTTCTCAAACATGTCTTGGGTTGCAGCTCGGTTTTGTGGATTTTAGTACAAGTTAGAAAGTCTCCAAGGCATGTCTGGTCCGCTGAAAAAATTAGAGGGAACAATTGTTTCCTTAGTGATTATGAAGCCTTGACATAAAATAATATAGACATATTTTACTTAACCAAAGTCAGATTGTGATGCTTCCTTGTAGCATAAAGGTGACTGCAGGTTGTTGAAAGCTGTTCTAGCTAAGCAAGATCAAATTTGGCAGGTCTTACCAAGCAGGACAATCTTTTGAGTAGGAACTTATTTGAAAAACTGCATGTCTGTTATCTAGGGAGAAGCTGAGCTGTATTCAGGAAAGACTGGCTTATCACCAGCAAGGCCCTAAAGTGATTACATTTTGGGCCACAACAGTTCACTAAGATCATTGATCAAATCATAATGGCACTGCGAACCTGCAATCCACTGACCCACCCACACAGATAAAATATAATAATGGATTCTTGAAGTAGCAAAATAATAACATGTTTCTGAGAAAACACTGGGCAAAAATAAACAACCTTATGAGGACACCTCATAATTGGTTGACAACACAGTTGTGTCTGGCTACATAATGTGTTAACAGCATTATGGGAGAAACACTTCTCAGGGCAACATTTAGTAAGGAGATTCCTATAATCCTCCTAGACACACTATGAAGCCTCTGGTACTTCCTGGGTAAAGGAATAACAAGATGACACATATCTCATTCGGTGTTCTTTTTGGGAAAGTACTTTTAAGCCTAAACTTCCCCACTTCTGTTGAAGGTACTACCACCCTTCCAGTCATGATCCTTAACTTCTCCTCTCCCTCAGTCCACACATCCAGTGCATCAACAAGTCCTATCAATTCAGCCTCCATGACACATATCTCATCCATCTCCTACCCACTTACATAGCTAACACACTAGTTCAGGTTCTCATTATCTCTCACCTGGACCATTCTAATAGTTTCCTAACTGGTCTTCCAGATTCAAGTCTCTCTCTACTGTACTCCATCCTCCATATAGCTGCCTAAGTAAAAATCCTACAGCACAGGTCTAACAAAGTCACTCTCATGCTCAAGAAGCTCCAGTGGCTCTGTCTCCTGGACATAACACTAACCTCTCTGTTGGCTTTTAAAACTCTTCACAATCTAGCTCTAGGCTATCCTTTCAGATTTTTTGTATATTACTCTCCAAATACTCTATATTCTAGCCCAAATGGCCTGCCTATTGTTTCTCCACATATAACCGTCTATCTTAAGTCTTTGCACCATTGCAAAAGTGGTCCACCATACTTGGAACACTAACCTTCCTCATCATAGCTTTGTTGAATTTTTCCCTTCCTTCAAAGCCCAGCTCTAGTTGCTCCCTTGAAACTATCTTGAACATGTGCACCTGAAGCAAGTGCACTCTCACTGGAAATTATTTAGTATGCTGTTGCTGTTGTTCAGCTGTTTCACTTATGTCTGACTCTTCATGACCCCATTTGGGGTTTTCTTAGCAAAAATACTACAGTGATTTGCCATTTCCTTCTCCAGTTCATATTACAGATGAGGAAACTGAGGTAAGCAGGGTGAAGTGACTTGCCTAGGGTCACAGGACTAGTAAGTGAAGCTGGATTCGAACTCAGGCCTTTCTGACATCAGGTCCAGCACTCTATCCATTGCACCACCTAACTGCCCATTTAATATATATACTTTGTATTTAACTTTTTTATTGACATGTTATTCCCCTTCCAACAGCATGTAAACAAGCCCCTTGGGGGCAGGGACTATTTGATTTCCGTCTTGGATTTTCCAGTGCCCAGGAGTACTTGCTACCTGAGAGTGCTTAATCAATGAACATGACATAATCACTATTGTTACTGATGATAATTATAATGTATCCACAATTCTGTGAAGCTGGTGAAAAAGATGGTATTATCTCCATTTTATAGACAAGTAAACTGAAGCTCACAGGAATGAGAGAATATTTACAGGGTCACATAGTTTTTTAAGTAGGTGACTACAACTGTTATCCAAATCATCTTACTCTCAAGTCCAGGCATTTCACAGTAAGCCGTGTTGTCTTTCAGTAAAAACAAAGGCTCAGAATTCAATTTTCTAAATTTTACTAAGCCAGGCATATATTTCACGTAAAATGAAATTGCTGGAACTTGAGTATATTTTAATTAAGACTTTTTAAAACTTTGAAAGTAAAAGGTTGCAGAACTGGAATGGTATGTCAGCAAAGGGAAGATTTTTATTCATGTTCATTTTCAGAACCTCTGTATGTACAGAACAAAGACTCTGAGAGCACTGAAAGCTTTCAGGCTCCCAGCTGTAAAAGTATAAAGGCATAAGAGGCCAGACATTCCACCACCACCACCACCTCCTCGCCCCTCCCCCTCCTAGAGAAGTTTGCAGAGCTCAGCACTAACATCAAGTCTAAAGTCAAGAAATAGGTTCAGTGCAGCTAGATGGTGCAGTGGATGGAGCACCCAGCCCTGAAGTTAGGAGGACCTGAGTTCAAATCCGGCCTCAGACCAAACACTTGACACTTACTAGCTGTGTGAACCTGGGCAATTCACTTAACCCCAATTACCTTAAAAAAGAAAAAAAAAGAAATAGGCTGAAAGAATGAATAAACAAAAAAGAACTCAATCATAAAGACCTATTATGACAATAAGGATGCTCAAGATACAAGGACAGAAAAAGGGAATGACTTGAAAAAAATCTACAAGTAAAGCCTCAAAGATAAATGAAGCTTGGACAAAAGTGCAACAAGAATTTTTAGAAGAGTTAAAGAAGGAGCTAAAAAATTATTATTATTTTTTTTTTGGGGGGGGTGAGACAATTGGGGTTAAGTGACTTGCTCAAGGTCACACAGCTAGTATGTGTCAAGTATTTGGTCTGAGGCTGGATTTGAACTCAGGTCCCCCTGACTTCAGGGCCGGTGCTCTATTCACTGAGAGCTAAAAAATTATTTTAAAAATCAAATGATAGCAGTAGAGGAAAAAAAACAGGAAAAGCAGAAAAAAAGATATGAAAAGAGAATTAGCAGTTTGGAAAGAGGTGCAAAATTTTAGTGAAGAAAATAACTTTGAAAATGATTATTCTCAGTGGATAGAGCCCTGGATTCAGGAAGACCTGAGTTCAAATCTGGCCTCAGACACGTGACACTTGCTAGCTATGTGACCCTGAGCAAGTCACTTCACCCCACTGCCTCGCAAAAAAAAATTTAAAAAAAAAATTATTCTCCTAATGGAAGGTAATGACCCCACAAGACATCAAAAAATAATAAAACGAAGTCAGAAGATTGAAAAAATAGAAGAAAACATGAAATGGCATAGGAAAACCAACTGACTTGGAAAACAGATCAAGGAAAGATAATTTAAGAATCACTAGACTACCTGAAAGTCATTAATAAAAAAAGATCCTAGACATCATATTTCAAGAAATCAAAAAATAAAACTACCCAGATATCTCAGAACCAGACGGCAAAGCAGAAAGTGAAAGAAGCCACCAAGCACCTCCAGAAACAAACTCCAAAATAACAACTTCCAGGAATATTATAGCCAAGATCCTGAGCTCCCAATTCAAGGAAAAAATTCTATAAGCAGCCAGAAAGAAAAAATTTAAATATAGCCAGTTCTCCTTTAATGTAAGTGGACTCGTCTGCAGACCACGCCCCCCACCTCCTCTCCTCAAAGATTGTATGGCCGCACCCCCTCTATAGAGGGGCTTTATTGGCTGGAGTGAATGACCCCTGGCATGGGGCTCTACCACCACTGCTGCCTATAAGGAGTTCTGGCTGCTTAAGGTCTTGGAGGGAGTCAAATTTGCACATCGAAAACTGTCTGTAATGAGGAACCACAGTCAGGATCACATAAGACTTAGCAGCCACCACTAAAAGGAAAGGCAGAGCTTGAAACATGAGAAGGAAGAGATCGAGGCTTACAACCAAGAATAACCTACCCAGCAAAACTAAGTATAATCCTACAGGGGGTAAAATGAACCTTTAACAAAATAGAGAACTTCCAAGCATTCATGATAAAAAGACCAGAGCTGAGTAGAAAATCTGACATAAAAAAGGTCAAAAGAAGCAAAGTCAGAAGAAGTCAAGAGAAGCATAAAAAGGTAAACATGAATGAAAAAGCACAAGGGATTAAATAAAGTAAACCATTTACATCCTTACACAGGAAGATAAGTGTAACCTTTCAGAACTTTTTCATCACTAGGTGTCACACAAGGAATCTAATTAGAGAAAGAGCCTAAGCATGTTCATATTGCATTTAGAGGATCTCAATAGAATAGAGAAGAAGAATACACTGGGAAAGGGGGGAAGGGAAAAGAAGTATGGGGAAAATGTTCTCCCATAAATGGGATGCACAGAGTGGAGTTTATATAACTAGGAGAGGGCAGTGTGGGTGAGCAGATGACACTTGAACCTCACTCTAATCTGAACCGGTTAAAGGAAGAATGAATACATACACAGTTGGGCAGAGGAATACATCTTTCCCAAACAGGAAATAAGATCTAATTAAAAGAGATAAGAAGGGAAATCATTTTGCTAAAAGATACCATAGAAAAAGAACTCAAATCAATACCAAACATATCTGTTCCAAATGTCATAAAATCTAAACTTTTAAAAGAAAAGTTAAATGAGCTATAGGAAAAAATAGTGAAACTGTAAAACTGGGGGTCAACTTACCCCCCTCAAACCAAGATAAACTGAATGAAAAAAAAAATAAACAGAAAAGAACTTAAGAACCTGAACAGATTTTTAAGAAAATTTAGATATTTTAGACTTCTGGAGAATACTGAATGAGAAAAAAAAAAGGAGTATACCTAAGTCTCAGCTGTGCATGGCACATTCACAAAAACTGACCATATATTAGGGCTTAAAAAAAAAATCACAAACCAACCTCACAAGCAAATTAATCTCACAGAAATGCAGAAATATTAAATGTATTTTTTCTGACCATAATACAATAAAAATTACATTTAATAAAGGGCTTCTGAAGCAAAAATGAAAAATTAATTGGGAATTAAATTATAACTAAAGAATAGGTACATCAAAGAATATATCATAGAAAACATAAATTCACTAAAGATGATGACAACAATGAGACAACATGTCAAAATTTGTGAGATGCAGCCAAAGCAGTAATTAGAAGTAAATTTACATCTCTAAAATTTTCATCAATAAAAGAAAAAGTAGATCAACAAACTGGACATGCAACTAAAAAAGACTAGAAAGGTGGTGGTGCCAAGATGGGACTTGCCCGAGCTCCCCCCAAAACCCCTCCAAATGCCTTTTAAAAAATGACTCTTAACAAATTCTAGAGCAGCAGAATCAACAAAAAGATGGAGTGAAACAAATTTCCAGCCCAAGACAACCTGGAAGGTCAACAGGAAAGGTCCGCCTCACCAGGGTGAGAGAAGGATGAGGTCTAACACCATCCATGCCAAGACAGCCCTGGCCCCAACAAACCCAGGGTGACTGAATTACTGGCAACATTGATGGTTTCCAGACCTCTCAGCCCACAGATGCCAAAGACAACTTAGAAGGTCAGCGGAAAAGGTCTGCCACACCTGGGTGAAAACGGAGCACCAGCCAGCGCAGGCGTCACAGCAAACCAGGAGCAGGCCTTAGAAGTGACTGAATCAGGGGCAGGTAGGTGATGCAGTGGATAGCGCATCGGCCCTGGAGTCAGGAGGACCTGAATTCAAATCCGGTCTCAGAACAGACACTTGACACTTACTAGCTGTGTGACCCCTGGCAAGTCACTTAACCCTAGTTGCCTCACTAAAAAACAAAATAAAACAAAACAAAACAAAAAAAAGGACGTTAAAAAGAAAAGAAAAAAAAAAAGAAGTGACAATCAGCAGGAGCAGCGGCTGTTTTTGGGGCACTCAGCCCACAGAAGGTAAGGGGGTTGAAATACTCAAAAAGAGATTACAAGGGTCTTTTTGCTAGCACTGAGGCAGAACTCTGTTGCTTTGCCCATACTCAGATCTGGGTCATAGTCCTGGGTGGGAGTCCCAGGGTGAGAAGGAGCACTAGAACACCAGAGTTTGAGGCCACAGTGGAGGAGGAATCCTCCTTACAGTTCCAGGGCAGAAAAGAGTACTTGAGATTGCTCACAGACCAGAGCACAGGCCAGGAGAGTAGTAAACACCTCTTCTTAGATCATACCAACTGGGAAGAATTGAAAACTTACAGGTCCCTAGAAGTATCTCTTAAACAGCTGCACAAAACCCCAGAAGCTTGGGACAGTGCATCTTTCACCCTGCAAAAAGAGTTCTACTTTAGCAAAGAGTTAAGTCAAATAATAAGCTAGGAAAATTAGCAAACAGAAAAAATTCTGACCATAGAAAGTTATGATGCTGACAAGGAAGATCAGAAAACACACTCAGAAGAAGACAACAAAGTCAAAGCTCCTACATCCAAAGCCTCCAAGAAAAATACGAATTGGTCCCAGGTGATGCAAGAGCTCAAAAAGGATTTTGAGAAGCAAGTAAGAGAAGTAGAGGAAAAACTGAGAGTGATGCAAGGAAATCATGAAAAACAAGTCAACAGCTTACTAAAGGAGCCCCCCAAAAAATATTGAAGAAAATAACACCTTAAAAAATAGCCTAGGGGGCAGCTAGGTGGCGCAGTGGATACAGCACCGGCCCTGAAGTCAAGAGGACCGGAGTTCAAATCTGGCCTCAGACCAAACACTTTACACTTACTAGCTGTGTGACCGTGGGCAAGTCACTTAACCCCAATTGCTTAAAAACAAAACAAAACAAACAAACAAAAAAAATAGCCTAACCCAAATGGCAAAAGAGGTCCAAAAAACCAATGAGAAGAATGCCTTAAAAAACAGAACTGGCCAAATGGAAAAGAAAATCCAAAAGCTCACTGAAGAAAATACTTCCTTAAAGATTAGAATGGAGCAATCAGAAGCTAGTGACTGTATGAGAAATCAAGATACTGTAAAACAAAACCAAAAGAATGAAAAAATAGAAAACAATGTGAAATATTTCATTGGAAAAACAACTGACCTAGAAAATAGATCCAGGAGAGATAATTTAAAAATTATTGGACTTTCTGAAAGCCAGGATCAAAAAAAGAGCCTAGACATCATCGTTCAAGAAATTATCGGGACAGCTACGTGGCACAATGGATAAAACACCGGCCCTGGAATCAGGAGGACCCAAGTTCAAATCCGACCTCAGACACATAACACTCACTAGCTGTGTGACTCTGGGCAAGTCACTTAACCCCAATTGCCTAGAAAGAAAGAAAGAAAGAAAGAAAGAAAGAAAGAAAGAAAGAAAGAA
>NW_020954564.1:32142594-32244888 GCF_900497805.2 Vombatus ursinus
GAAAGAAAGAAAGAAAGAAAGAAAGAAAGAAAGAAAGAAAGAAAGAAGAAATTATCAAGGAAAACTGCCCTGATATTTTAGAACCAGAGGGCAAAATAGAAATTGAAAGAAAAGAGATCTCCAAAGGAAAACTCCTAGGAATATTGTAGCCAAATTCCAGAGTCCCCAGGTCAAGGAGAAAATATTGCAAGCAGCCAGAAAGAAACAATTCAAGTATCCTGGAGCCATAGTCAAGATAACAAAAGATTTAGCAGTTCCTACCTTAAAGGAGCAGAGGGTTTGGAATATGATATTCTGGACGGTAAAGGAGTTAGGATTACAACCAAGAATCACCTACCCAGCAAAACTGAGTATGATCCAGTAGGGGAAAATATGGACATTCAATGAGATTGAGGATTTTCAAGCATTCTTGATGAAAAGACCAGAAGCTGAATAGAAAATGTGACTTTCAAATATAAGACAAGAGAAGCCTAAAAAGGTAAACAGAAAAGAGAAATCATAAGGGACTTAATAAGGTTAAACTGTTTATATTCTTATACGGGAAGATGATATGTGTAACTCATAAGACCTTTTTTGTTATTAGGAGTTAGGAGTATATATAGACAGAGAGCACAGGTATGAGTTGAATATGAAGGGATGATACCTAAAAAATAAAATTAAGGGATGAGAGAGGAATGTATTAGGAGAAAGAAAAAGGCAGAGGTAGAATTGGGGTAAACTATCTCACATAAAAAGAGGCAAGAAAAAACTTTTACAGTGGTGAGGAAGGGGGGAACTGAGGGGGAGCCAATTCTCATCAAAACTGGCTCAAAGAGGGAATAACATACACAATCAATTGAATATAAAAATCTGTCTTACCCTATAGGAAAGTAGGAGGGGAAGGGGAAACAGAAGGGAGGGCAGATTGGGGGAGAGGGGAGTCAGAAGCAAAACACTTTTGAGGAGGGACAGAATGAAAGGAGAGAGAGAATAAAATAAACGGGGGTAGGGAACAGGATGGAGGGAAATAAAGTTAGCAATAGTAACTGTGAAAAAATTTTGAAGCAAGTTTCTCTGATGAAAGCCTCATTTCTCAAACATATAGAAACCTTAGTCAAATTTGTAAAAAATAAGTGCAATTCCCCAAATGACAAATGATCAAAAGATATGATCAGTTTTCAGATGAAGTAATCAAAGTTATCTCTAGCCACATGAAAAAATACTCTAAATCACTATTAACTGGGGAAATTCAAATTAAAACAATTCTGAGGTACTACCTCTTACCTATCAGACAGGCTAATAGGACAGAAAAGGAAAAATGACAAATGTTGAAGGGAATGAGGGAAAAATGAGACATTAATGCACTGTTGGTGGAGTTGTGAACTGATTCAACCCTTCTGTAGAACAATCTAGAACTATAAAACCATGCATGCCCTTTGACCTAACAATACCACTACTGGGTTTGTATCCAAAAGAGATAAAAAACAAAAAGGAAAAGGACCTATACGTACAGTATTTATAGAGGTTCTTTTCTGGGGGCAAAAAAATAGAATTTGAGGGGATGCTCATCAACTGGGGAATGGCTGAACAAATTGTGGTATGTGATTATGATGAAATACTACTGTACTGTAAGAAATGCTGAGCAGGAAGCTCTCAGTAAAACCTGGAAAGACTTACATGAGCAAAGTGAAATGTACTGTGTACAAAGTTACGGCAATATTGTAAGATGATCAGCTATGAATGACTTAGCTATTCTCAGCAATACAACGATCCAAGACAACTTTGAAGAACTTAGGATGAAAAATGCTATCTATCCCTAGACAAAGAACTGATGATGCCTAAATCCAGATTAAAGCTACTTTTTTTTACTTTGTGTATTTTTCTTGAGTTTTGTTTTTCATCTGTTTTCTTTCACAATGTGACTATTATGGAAATGTTCTGCATGACTACACATGTATAACTTATATCAAATTGCTTACCTTCTCAATAAGGGGAGTGGGAAAGGAGGAAAGGAGAGAATTTGGAACTCAAAGTTTTAAAAATGAATGTTAAAAATTGTTTTTACATGTAACTGGGGAAAAATAAGACAATAAATAAAGGCTAGAAAAACAATAAATTAAAGATCTCCAATCAAGTACCAAAATAGTTTATCTTTTGCTTTTTCAGAATACCTAACAAAACTGAAATTAAAAAATTATTGGATTAATAAACTACAAGCTAGGTTTTTTTAGGAAAAAAAATAGATAAGCCATTAGATAATTTGATCATGAAAAAGAAAGAAAAAAACAAACTGCTAGTATCAAAAATGAAAAAGGTGAATCACAATCAATGAAGAAGAAATAAAAGCAACTATTTGGGAGCTATTTTGCCCACAAAACTGATAATCTAAATTAAATGGATAAATATTTACAAAAGTATAAATTGTCCAGATTAACAAAACACGAAAATAGAATATTTAAATAATCTTTAAAAAAAACACAACCTTAGAAAAAGAAATTGAACAAGACATAAATAATCTCTCAAAGAAAATAATCCCATGCAATGCAAGGATCTAAGACGTCTCCAAAAAGTCTCATGATGGAAAATGCTATCCACATTCAGAGAAAGAACTACGGAGTTTGAATGCAGATTGAAGCACGCTATTTGCTCTTTTGGTTTTTTTTCTTCTGTTTTGTTTCCTCTTTCTTGTGGTTCTTCCTATTGGTTCTAATTTTTCCTTACAACATCACTAATGTGAAAATATGTTTAATAGGAATATATATGTAGAGCCTATATCAGATTGCACACTGTCTTGGGGAGGAAGGGGAGAAAAATTTAAAAAGGTTATGGAAGTGATTGTTGAAAACCAAAAAAATTAATTTAATATATATAGCTAGATAGATAAATAGAGGACACAGGGTGAGTTGAAGATGAAGGGGTGATATCTGGAGAATGAAATTAAGGGGTGAGAGGATTATACTGGGAGAAGGAGAAAGGGAGAAGTAGAATGGGGTAAATTATCTCACATTGAACAGATAAGAAAAGGCTTTTACATTGGAGGGGAAACAGGGGAAGGTGAGAGGGAATGAGTGAATCTTATTCTCATAGGATTTGGCTGAAGGAGGGAATAACATATACACTCAATTGGGTATGGAAATCTATCTTACCTTACAGGAAAATAGAGGGGCAAGGGGACAAGAGAGCTGGGGGATGATAGAGGGGAGAGCAGATTGGGTGAGAAGCAAAAACTTCTAAGGACAAGGGTCAAAAGAGAGAATAAAATAAATGGGAGCCGGGATGGGATTAAGGGAAATAGACTTAGTTTTTCACCAAAAAAAAAAAAAATCAATAAAAAAAGAAATTTAAAAAAAAAAAAGAAAAAAAGAGAAAATAATCCCGTGACTGCATAAATTTACAAGTGAATTCTACTAAGAATTAAAAGAACAATTAATTTCAATTACTACATGAACTGGTTGAAGAAACAGGTTAAAAAAAAAAAAGGATCCTACGATTCCTTCTATGATACAAGTACAGTCTTGATACCTAAACCAGGGAAAAGTCAAAACAGAGAAGAATAGACCAATTTCTCCAATCAGTATTGATGCAAAAGTCTGAATAAAACATTAGCCAGATCACTACAGCAGTATATCGCAATGATCATAAACTGTGACCAGGATAGATTTATACCAGGCTTCAAAATTAGGAAAAGTATCAGAGTAACTGACCATAATAACAAATTAATCAAAAAATCATGATTATTTCAACAGTTGTAGAAAAAGCTTTTGACAAAATGAAACACCTATTCCTACTTAAAACATTAGAAAGCATAGGAATAAATGAAGTATTCCTTAAAATAATTACCTATCTAAAACCAAGAGCAAGCATTATTTGCATTGAGGATAAGCAGAAAGCTTTTCCAGTAAGATCAATGGTGAAGAAAAGATGTCCATCATCACCATTTATTATTCATTATTGTACTAGAAATCCTAGCTCTAGCAATAAAAAGACACTAAAGGAATAAGCATAGGTTAAGTGAGGAAAAGAAGACTCATTCTTTGCAGATGACATGATGGTCAAAACTTAGAGAACCCTCAAGAAAGAACTTAAAAAACTAATCTAAACAACTGCAGCAAAGTTGCAGGACATAAAATTAGCCCACACAAATCAACAGCATTTCTGTATGATGCCAACAAAATTCAGCAGGAAAACAAAGAGAAATCCCAATTAAAATAATTACAAGCAATATCAAATACTTGGGAGTCTATGTGCTAAGACACACACAGGAACTATATGAACATAATTATAAAACAGTTATCACACAAATAAAAACAGATCTAAATAAATGGATAAATATTAATTGCTCATGGGTAGGCTGAACCAATGTAATAAAATGATAATACCGCCCAAATTAGTTTACTTATTCACTGCCATATCAATCAAACTACCAAAGAATTACTTTACAGAAATAGGAAAAAATCATAACAACAGTCATCCAGAAGAGCAAGAGATCAAGAATATCAAGGTAATCAGTGGGGGAAAAAATGGAAAGGAAAGAGGCCCAGAAGTACCAAATCTCAAACTATACTATATAGCTTTAATTGTCAAAACAATCTGATACTGGGTAAGAAATGGAAAGTTTGATAGTAGAACTGATTAGGTACATGATATATGGAAGAGTGTTTGATAAACTCAAAAATCCCAACTATTGGGGCAAGGACAGACAATAAGGCAAAAACTGTTGGGAAAACTGGCAAGTCGTCTGGCCAACACTAGGCATAGACCAACATCTTATATACCAAGGTAAGCTCAAAATGGGTACATGATTTAGACATAAAAGGTGATAAATCGTAATCAAATTAGTGGAATAAGGAAGAAATTACCCATCTATTATAGACAGGACTTATATGTACAAAAATATTTATAGCAGTTCTTTTTGGTATGGCAAAGAATGGAAAGTGAAGAGATGCTCATCAATTGAGGAATGGCTGAACAAGCTAGGGTATATGACTGTGATAGAACACTATCGAGCTATAAGAAATGATGAAAAAGATGGTTTCAGAAAAATCTGAAGACTTATATGAACTGATGCAAAATGAAGGGAGCAGAACCAGAACACTGTACATAATAATAGTAATATCATCACAATGAACAATTGTGAAAGACTTAGCGACTCTGTTCAATATAATGATACAAGACAATTTCAAAAGACTCCTGATAAAAAATGGATCCACCTCCAGAGAGAGAACTGATGAAGTCTGAGTGCCCACTGAAGTATAATTTGTTCACTTTATTTTTCTTGCTTTTCTTTTGCAACATGGCTAATATGGAAATATGTTTTGCATGATTTCATATGTATAATTTATATCACACTGATTGCCTTACCAATGGGTGGGAGAAACATGGGAGGGAAAGAATTTGGAACAAAATTTTTTTCTAAAATGAATGTCAAAAATAATCAATGCATTTTTGATGAGTTTTTACACACACACACACACACACACACACACACACACACACAACTAATGTAGCAACAATTAAAAGAGAAGAAAGAAACGAGGGAGCGGGGGAATCTCTGCAGCAAGTTTCTCTGACAAAAGTCTCGTTTCTAAAATATATAGAAAATTGAGTCAAATTTACAAGAATAAGAGCCATTTCCCAAATGACGAGTATTTAAAAGACATAGACAGGCAGTTTTCAGAGGAAGAAATCAAAGTTATCAATAGCTATATGAAAAAATGCTCTAAATCACTAATAATTAGAGAAATTCAAATGAAAACAACTCTGAGGTATCACCTCAGATTGGTTAAGATGACAAAAAAAGAAAATGATAAATATTGGAGGGGGTATGGGAAAACAAGTTCACTAATGTAGTGTTAGTAGAGCTGTGAACTGGTATAACCATTCTAGAAAGCAATTTGGAATTAGTGTCAAGAAACTTTTAAATCATGCATACCCTTTGACCCAGTGATACTGCTACTAAATCTATACCCCCAAAGAGATCAACAAAGAGGAAAAACGATCCATTTGTACAAAAAATATTTATAGAAGCTCTTTTTGCAGTAGCAAAGAACTGAAAACTGAGGGGAATGTTCACCAATTAGGGAATGGCTAAACAAGTTTTGGTATATGAATGTGATGGAACACTACTGTGCTATAGGAAACAATGAAGGAGATGGTTTCATAAAAATCTGAGAAGACCTATATAAATTCACTGATATAAAGCAGAGAGAACAAAAGCAGACTTGTTTATATGGCAGCAACAATATCATAAAAATAATCAACTTAAAGATATAGTAATTGATCAATACAATGACCAACCACAATTTGAAAAGACTCATGATGAAATAAGCCTCTCCACCTCCAGAAAGAGAACTGATGGACTCAGAAAGGAGACTGAAGTATATTTCCTTCTCTTTCTTTGAGTTTTTTTTTTTTTGCACATGACTAATGGAGCAATATATTTTGCATGTATATAGTTTTTTGTAATGGGTGTTGTTTTTCTCAACCAGTAGAGGTGGAAGGATGGAATATGGAACAGGAAATAAAACTCAATGTAACGTGAGAAAGTAAAGAAAATTTTTTTAAAAAAACCCAAAGATTGCTCTGATTCTAATATACAGATAGTCTACTATACCACCCAGACAATGTTTACGCCACCCAGATAATTTTCATATATGAACTTCTATCATACCAACACCTCCTTTATCTTATATTATCTTATACTTCTGTTAATTTCTTTTAAATCAAGGGTAAAACTTTGTCTATGCTACTAAATGTCATTTTATTTGATTCAGTCCAATGTTTAAGATCATTCAGATCTTTGGGGAATTTTACACCATCATCTAACATGCTGGCCATTTCCCTGCTTGATTTGTGTTATCAACGAACTTGGCAGGAAAGCCATCTATTCCTTTATTCAAAACACTGATAAACATGTTAAAAAGCACAGAGCCTAGCACAGATCCCTAGGGGACTATACTAGAGACCTCTGCCCAAACTGACATTGACACTTATCTGCCAGTCTAATAATAAGCCTGTCCAAAAAAGGAAATGAGATTTGTTTGGAATGAAGCCATGATGAAATGGCTTTGTGATACCCACTTGCCTTATCTAATTAGATATTCTCTATTTCTCTCTTTCATTCATTCATTCAACAAGCATTTACTTGTCTATTGTGTACGAGGCACCAGGCTAAGTACTGGGGATACAAAAAGGGAACTGGATCTGCACTCTGAGAACTTACCTCCTGGAACTTTTACCCAGACTGAAAATCTCCTTGATTATAACTTGCTGAGTCCACAGTCTTCTTTTTAAAAAATTATTTACGGTAGCACTTTTTGTAATAGCAAAAAGACTCTGTCCCCAAGTCCCCCACTCCCTTTCAGTTGAATTGGAAGGACTGACAGTAGAAGTTTCTTTTCCCTAACAACTCATGGTGTTTCTACCACTTGGATATGCTGGAAGTCATCAACCTCAAGCCTTCTGGTGAGATGTAGGACCACCATCCCACTGAATGTCCAGCACCTTCTATCTGCCTTGAGAACAGAGACTGTCTCTTTTTCTATTTATATACACAGAGTTTAGCACAGTGCTTGGTAGATACTAATGCTCATTCACTCAATCACTGAAAGAACTGGAAACAAAGTAGATGCCTATCAATATGGAAATGGTTAAACAAACTTTGGTACATGACTTCAATAAAATATTACTGAGTTATGATATGTAACAAATGAAAATACAGGTAGAAGCATGGGGAGATTTACATGAAATGATGCAAAAGTAAGCAGAATCAAGAAAACAATATACACAATGACTATGATGATGTAAATAGAACAACAAAATTGAGCACTGAATAATTTTAATGATCAAGCTTAGTACCAAAGAAAAGAAGAGAAAATGTGCCTCTCTCCCTTTGCAGAGATGGATGCAAAGCAATGAATATACTGTTAAACAAGGAGGATGTGCTGATTAGTTTGGCTAAGCTGCTTTGTACCCTCCTCCTTTTCATTTTTATTATAGGGAATAGCTCTCTGAGTATGGGAGGAGACAGTGGGAGGGTATAAATGGAAATCAAGGTACTTACTAGCAAAACAAAATATACCAATAAGTTTTTTAAAAATAGAATTAGAATATTTGCCCTTCTTCACTAAGATGGCCCTTCCCTTGTTTTCCACAATCTTTCAAAAATTACCGACAGTAGCTCAACAATTAAATCTGCCAGTTTTTTTCTGTAAGCTGGTATGTAGTTCATTTATAGCCAGGTGGCCTGAACTCAAAGGAAGTTGTAAGCTCTTACTACCTCCCTGAACATTCAAATCCTGTATCTCCCCCCCCATCTCTTCCAGTCCAAAAAAAAGTCTTGTTATGAAGAACAATTTAAATAATTCAAAGAAATAGGAAAACCCTGAATGATGTGATTTAGAGTTAAGAAGCATATACAAAAGTACACACATAAACGAAAATGTTGTAAAACATTCAGATTAAGCACCATGAAAAGTTTTAAGTTCTGTCATCTTAGAGCAAAGAGTTTTCCAATTTGGTAAAGTTCAAAAAGTGTATTGTTCCATACTCTATTTTGTGTCATCTGGCTTAACTTGTTTTAAGTAGATGTATTTTTTGGTTTCAGTCTTTATGTTTATCAATAACTTTTCTTTAAGTAAGAAAAAAGCCAAATACAAGAGCGTTCTTGGCAGAAAAGAGAAGAGATGAAGTAGTTCTGACTTTTCTTTGTCATCATAATCATTCGCCTTTTCCTATACTATGTCATCCTTAAAACTGTCAGTCACAGTTCAACTAAGCTTTAGTACTGCTGAAATTCTTCTTATAGATCTACCATTTTAATATTCATCCTTTGTTAATATAATATCTAGTAGGAGAGCCTACTAGGAGAACCATAGTCTTATTCCTAAAAATACTGGGAATGTGAAAGTACATTACAAAGCTGCCAGAGCATACATTCAAAATTGTAAGCGTCAGGGCAGCTAGGTGGCGCAGTGAATAGAGCTCTGGCCTTAGAGTAAGGAGGACTTGAGTTCAAATCCAGCCTCAGACACTTAACACTTAACTAGCTGTGTGACCTTGGGCGAGTTATTTAACCCCAATCGCCTCACATAAAAAAAATAAAAACAAAACAAAAATAAATAAATAAATAAATAGAACGATGAGTGTCAAACTCAAACTATACATAAAGATCCCTGCTGGCTGCATACTGACTTAGAAAATGACATATTAACACTATCTATGTCTTATTGTATTTTTAATTATTTTGTTAAATATTTCAATTATACTTTACTCTGGTTTCCTAAGCACTCATGGGATAGGATATGTGATACTTCAACCCTAAATGACCCTACCGCCCAAACCTGATAAACAGTTGTCAATCAAGTATATCACACCAACCATACCATGGCTTATATTCAGTACTTAATAGTCACAAAGTTCTTTTTCATCATCTCATTTTATTCTCTCAGCCCTGTGAGTTCGGACATATACATTCACGTCTCCATTTTACAGTAAAGGAAACTGAGATCAGAGAGGGTGAATAGCCTACAGTCGATAGAAGCTAGACTGGACTCCAGCTCTTGAACCAGATCTTGTATCCTATCACTACTCTAATCTGTCTTTTAAAATGGGAAGGTAACTAACATATAACTAACATGTTCACTAGATAGTAAACACTTTTTTTTTTAATCCCTCCACCAGAAAAGCATCAGAAGTTGTGGGGTCTTGATTTAGACACCTTCTAGTTCTCTGATTGTGGGTCAATTACTTATCCTTTCTGAATCTTAGTTTCCTCATCTGAAAAACTGAAATGCTTGCACAACCTACTCTCTCCCCAGGGTTATGAGAGAATAATTTTGTAAATCATTAATCACAATATAAAAGAAAGCTATTCCCACCTGGCTACTCTTTTGGATTTCATCACTGTTCTGAGAAACTCATCTTCCTTCAAGTTTCTATCAACTCTTGACACCACCTAACTCAGTACAGGAGAGGGCAAAGGGTGCACAGGGGAGAGTTTCTCCTGCAACCTCCACTTAAGAAGGGGCCCTCCCAGCAACCATCTCACCGTTTCTCTCCCAGTGGCAACTCAGGGTCCCTGCACTGGTTTGCTCCTTCTTTGCCTACCCTTCCCACTTTTTGATTTTAAGTGCTGTCTTTCCCCTATTAGAGTGTAAGCTCCTTGGGAGCCAAGGACTATCTTTTGCCTTTTTAAAAAATATATTTTATTTTCCCCCTCAATTACACATTCTCCTGGTTCTGCTCACTTTACTTTGCATCAGTTCATGTAAGTCTTTCCAGGTTTTTCTGAAATTATCCTGCTTGTCATTTCTCATAGCACAATAATATTGCATCACAATTACATACCACAGCTTGTTTAGCCATTCCCAAATTGATGGGCACTCCTCCAATTTACAATTCTTAGCCACCACAAAAAGAGCTCCTATAAATATTCTTGTACAAATAGGTCCTCCCCCCGCCCTTTTTTTATATCTTTGGGAGACAGACCTAGCAGTGGTACTGCTAGATCAAAAGGTACACACAGTTTCACAGTCTTTTGGGCATAGTTCCAAATTGCTATCCAGAATGGTTGAGTCATTTCACAACTCCACCAACACTACATTAGTTTCCCAGTTTTCCCATATCCCCTCCAACATCCAACATTTTCCTTTTTTGTCATATTAGACAATCTGATAGGTGGGGGGTAGTACTTCAGAGTTGTTTTAATTTGCATTTCTCTAATCAATAGTGATTTAGGGCATTTTTTCATATGACTATAGATAGCTTTGATTTCTTTGTCTGAAAACTGTTTGTTCACATCCTTTGACCTATCTTTTGCCTTTCTTTTTATCTCCAGCACTTAGCACAGTACCTGGAACATTTTTGTTGTTGTTCAGCCGTTTCTGTTGTGTCCAACTCTTTCTGACTCTAAGATTTTCTTGCCAAAGATACTGAAGTGGTTTGCCATTTCCTTCTTCAGGTCATTTTAAAGATGAGGAAACTGAGGCAAAAAGGGTTAAGTGACTTGCCCAGGGTCACATAGCTATTAAGTATCTGAGGTCAGATTTGAATTCAAGAAGATGAATCTTCTGGATTTAAAGCCCAACCTCTACGGACTTCATAAATTTTTAGTGATTGATTCACTTAGCCCCAAACCTTATTTCCCACTCCTCCCATCCCCCATTTCATTGGCACTTCCAGAGGGAAAAGGGTTGCTATTTTGTTATCACTTTATCAGGAACATGAATAGTTATATCCTTTTCAAAATTTAAACACAACAGCTACTCCCCCAGCTGATTAGTCATACTATTAATCTTGAATAAAAATACCAAAAAATGCTACCCTAGTTCAATCAAAGACACATTTTCATTGCATTTCAAAGCAATCAGGTTTCATTATACTATTAAATACTTCTTTTTGCTGATCAAATAATATTAAAAACTTTGAGGTTTCTGAGTCCTTCTCTACCTTATTTTTCCACTATTTCCCTCTGAATTTTCACACTATATTAAACCAATACAGCCCCACACAGGTGAAACAGATCAGAACACTTCCATGGAGGGTTAAAACAAATTCTCTTTCTACACCCTTTTCTACTATAAACAGCTTAATACAATTAACAAAAACTGGCAGGAATTCATGCAGTCTCCCAACAGAATGAATCCTCAGACAAAAGCATTAGCTGGCACTCCTTAATTCCAGGTGCACATTTCAAAGTGTGTTAACTCTTAAGAGGTGGGGCTCTACAGGATAGAAAAAACAGGCTACTTTTTTGATCCTTGTTCCTTTCCTCCAGGTTCTGGGTAGAGTTTAAGCCACTCTCAGAACGCTGAACATGAAATTAAGACATTTCGCTACCCAAAAATCTCTTTCTAACTTTAGATCACAAATCTACATTTGTTAATGCCTCTAAAATTTAGTCAACTGGAGACAATTTTTCTTAGAGAAAAGTCACCACAAAAGCCCTGTCTTCCAAATACAGGCATTCAAGAAGAGAAGCCAAATCCAATTCTTCTCAATAGCTGACCCTAACTAAAATGTCAAATTCCTGCAAGCACAGTTCCTGAAAGGGATGCAAATCACCCCGCCCATCACCAACCCCCCAACCCTTGGCACCCTGGCTTAAATTACTTAATGATCATGAGTGTGAAAAACTATAGCCACTTATTATACTCATTCCTACTGCCAATACAATAAAAAAGGATAGAGAGGTGGCAACTTTCAACACATTTTATGATCAAGTATCTGACCATTATCCCATTATCATTATTTTAGGCTCAAGGGAAATTGCCTGAGAAGACCCCTCCCTCTGCCACAGTAGTGAGGGGTCCATGAATGTGGAACATGGTATATATCGTCAGACAATACTGATCAATTTTTCTTTTTTTTCCTCTAAAAATTTTTTTTATGGTTAACACACAAGTGTAGTCCCTCACACTGGGAAGACTGTGGTTTGCAGATCACTTGAGTCTGGAGGTTCTAAGCTGTGGTAGGGTTAAAGTGGATCAGTCTAGAACCAATATGATAAGTCCTGAAGCAGAAGGTCATCTGGCTATCTAAGGAGAGAAGTGACCTAGGTAGGAAAAATGAAGCAGGTTAAAGCTTCCTTGCCAATAAGTACTGGGAGCCCTGAGTGGCCACTGCATTTAAGGACACCCAGTCTCCTCTCCAAAAAAAAATTATGACAAGAAAACAAAGAGGAAAGATACAAGGAAATTAAGTTGATGCAAAATCACAAGATAACAATAAAATGTATTTTTAAAATAAGAAATAGATTAATGATTAACATAAAAAAGCACAAAAGGACATATGAACTAATGCAAAGTAGAAGTAGTAAACACAGATCCAGGAATATACATAATGACTACAACAATGTAAGTGGAAACAACAAAAAAAAAACAATTAGAACTAAATGCTACAAAATTATAATGACTAAGTTTGGGCCCAAATAAGAAATATAAAAAGATACCTTCCTCTCTCTTCTTTGCAGAGGTGGAGTATAGGTGTGGAACACTGACGGGTAATATCAGATTTTTTTCAATGTGTTGAAAAATAAATAATTTTGTTGAACTGCTTTTTCTTTTTTTTTCTTTATTATTCTTTGTTACAAGCTCTCTCAGAAAAGGAAGCGAGATGCACTGGGAAATGTGATGTAAAACAAAAGATAATAAAAATTTATTTTTAAAAAAGCATTAAGTACCTACTATGCACAAAACACTGTACCAAGAGGATACCAACAGAAAAGTAAGGCAGTCCCTGCTGTCAAGGAGCTCCCATTCCAATGAGGGAAATAACAACGTATAAAGGTTTCAGTTACAAATCAAATTTGGAAAAGTCCCATGGTCCTTAGGCAGCAAAGAAGATGTTAATGCCTCTCCTTTAGTATCAATTCCACTGACAAAATTATATCAGTTTCTGATGCTGAACTATTCTAAAGTGCCAAGAACTCTGGTGGCAACGCAAGTACTATTATCTCCTAACAGATAAACAAACTGGAGATCAGAGGTTAAATGACTTGTATAAAGTCACATAAGTGTCAGAAGCAGGATTCTAATCCAGGTCTTTCTTAAATTCAAAATGAACACTTTCCACTAAACTGCTGCACTTTATAAACTTCACATTACCCTCCACCCAGACAGAGTGTTGTAAGGAAAGCACTTTGAACTACAGAAATGGAAAATGTTAATATTGAGATGTACTAGCACAGACAATAAAGACAAAATCAGGAAAAGATGGTTTTCCTACTATGTATCAAAAATAAGACAGCTTATTTAGCTGTTATAGCAGACCATAAAAAATATACTGTCAAATGTCGGATTAAAGTGCAATATTCCCACTTTATGCCCAAATAGAAATTCCCATTCTGAAGAAGCGATCACCATGTTTAGTTCTCTCAGCAGAGGGAAAACACCGATTAGTAACTAAAAAGAATTTTACATTTTAAAATAGTTTCTAATGGCTTAGTCTTCTTGCTTTAGCAACTAAGAAAAAGGAGATTACAGTGTCAGGAGGCAAGGGTGAGAAGATGTTTTTCTAGAGTCAGCAGATTTATGGCAAGTTACTACAAATAAAAGGGTTTTTGTTTTTGGTTTTTTTTAAAAGATGACAGGGAGGGGAAGGTAGATGAAAGAGGACCAAAAAAAAAAAAAAAAAGAACATGCACATTCTCCCCTTCCCCACCCCACAAAAAATTAGTGTAAAAGAGTAGAGTGGAAATTAACTAAATTTAAAATTTTAGTAATCTTTGGAAAAAAAAACTCAACCACATGACTTCTGGTATTATGTTTAATAATAAAATAACTTTTAATTATTTACCTAATCATTTATATCTTATCTCCTTTGTCCAGTTCCACCCACCCTCCCTGTAAGGTAATACAAATATCATCACCATTTCATACATGAATAAACTGAAGTGCTCAGCAAGATAAAGTAATCTGCTAGTTGTCAAAAACCTGTATACAGCAGAGCCAGGACTCAACCCTCTTTCTACCACATTTCTTCTTTAACTAACAGCAACTTTTCATATGATGTAGATTGCAATCTTACTAGTTGTAATTCTATACTTTATTCCTTCTTCTCTTCTTCCATTTTAGTATTTTGTGGCAATATAAATAGCTTAGAAAGTGCTGTAGGTCTGGAAATGCACCATGAATATTATTATTAGGGTTATGTAAGTAACAACAAAAAGGCAATAGTAATTATCTCCTCCCTCTCTTTTTCTGTTTTATTCCTCACAATTATTTGCAAACTGTAGTGTTAAGGGAGGCATACTTGAACTGTAGTCTTCAGTACTTCTGGGGAGATTATTGAGAAGAATATCAAAAGAACTGAGTCACAAAACTTGGTGGCTCGTCTCATCTCTGTCACTTACTAGATTTCTCCTCTCTGGACCCCAGTTTCCTTATCTGTACTGTAAGAATGTTAGGGGGCAGCTACGAGGCGCAGTGGATAGAGCACTGGCCCCGGATTCAGGAGGACCTGAGTTCAAATCCGGTCTCAGACCAGACATTTGACACTTACTAGCTGTGTGACCCTCAGCAAGTCACTTAACCCCAATTGCCTCGACCAAAAAAAAAAAAAAAGCATTAGACTAAATTAACTCTCATGTACCCTCCAGCTCTAACATTTTGTATTCTAGGGTCCCTTCCAATTCTAACAATCCATTTTTATTCTGTGCTGTTTTTCTATTCTATAAAGTAGCTGAGTCTAATTAATTGAAAAAATCTTGGGAGGTAATTTTGTCACCACTTTAGATAGATAACATCAACTAATAAAGTTTACACTTTCACTAGTGACAAAGTTGTTACAGTTCAATAAAAATAGAATTTTAGAACTAGGTGAGAAGTTAGAGATCTCCCAGTCCAATCTCCTCATTTTAGCAAGACAGAGAGTTTTAGAGAATAACAAATACTTGCTCCAATCACACAAATGGCAAGTAGTAGATTGTGGATTAGAACCCAGGGCTTCCAACTCCTAATTTAATTCCCTTTACACTATACCATGCTAATCATTACAGCTTACAGGAATCACACATACAAATACCAACAAGAATCATCTATGATACCTTCTGCCTTCCAGCTAACACTGGGCATAGTTAGCTGATATTACTAGGATTATCTTTAAGGAATTAGTTCTGATAAAAAAATTTTTTAAAAAGTTTATGTATACAAACAACAAATGCACTCCACACCTCAAAATGACTACTGGTACAAACAACAGAAACAATGAAAGAAGCCCATATCACAGTATATAGATAAGGTAATGTATGCTCCAACCAAATGACAGATCCTAAGGCTCAAAGAGCTATGGTTGTGAAGGATGATGCAAAACTAGGTAGTAAAGATTTCATGACCAGCATACCACCATAAGAACCCCACCCCTATCATTCAGAATGAATCCCATGGAACTTACTGAAAACTTCAGCATTACCACTGCATTTCTGACAAGTCTATATTTGTCAATGGTCTTAAGTGTCTATAGAACCTGACATAATTAGACAATTTGAACTTGGAAATAAGTGGCCATCAGGTACTAAGAAGGAAGAAAACTGAATTCAATAGCACAGAAGAAATGACCAAACAGGGAGGTGAAGGGCTGCCAAGCCATCTATATAGGCTTTCCCTCAGCACATGAAACTTTGAAAATGCCACAGGATTTTAAACAGACTACCATTACCATATCACAATGAAAAGATGAGAAATCTGAGGCAAATACTATAGGATTTCAGTCAAGATACACTACATACTATTTCAGACTACTGTGCAATACAATCAGTGCAATACATGCACACTTCTGAAAACAAATGAATTTAATTCAGACAGGTTATATTTGTAAAAGCCTATCTGATCTTACTACAATACGGGTGAAATTTAATTTTCTATACCACAGACAAGTTTTCGAACAGTAACTGACATCATCAGTTGATTTGGACTTTGATGAGAACTAGTCAGGGTTATTTACCCAGATTACAAAGACCCTATCTCTACAAGTTACACCACGATGGCATGGCCAATTAAATCAAAGTTAATTGTGTTCTGTCTCATCCATCTCCCATCAATAACAGAATAAATCATTGCACATGTTTGGGAAGAGAGTGAGACAGTGTGGTTTTAACGTACCATTCAAATCTGAATTAAGACACAACTTTTAACAGAAGAGAGTTACTAATCTTAATTATAGTTATAAGATAGAAGTAGATGTGATGTTAGGACAAGGAAAAGAATAAGCATTTATATAGCACTGTGGCAGGTGAAAGATGAAATGACTGAAAAAACAAAGGTTCAATCTTCTGAACATATCTATTTATTAAGCAATGCATGGCAACTGCCCAAAAAAGCAGGACCAGACCTCCTCAACTTAAGCCTGGACCCTGAATACAGGGGGACACAAATTTTTATAAATTAAAAACAATTAATCAAGGCCAATTAATTAAAAGGAAACAATTAACCAAGAGACATTAGGTAATCTGATTTCTAATTGGAGGAAGACTAAGGACTTTCCAAGTTGGGAAGGTGAAAGCAAACGAGTACAATTCCCTGAATTCAGAAAATGAGATGTCCCATTCCCCCCAACTATCTGTAAATAATCAAAGGAACATGGAAACAATAACCAACTGATCCCTACGGGGCCAGTTTTCAGATAAGATTTAAGGCTGCTTGAGATGTACAAGTGTGAGAAAACTCCTTGCATCAGTCTTTGGATCTGACCTGATTTCTGGTCATCATAACCTAGGTCTTTAGTTAAGGGTCTGTAAGCAGCAGGTAGAGGTGGTCCAGCTTCCCAGTCCCAGGAATAGATTCAAACAATGCAATAAGATTTTCTTCCAACTCCCACAACTGAACAGAAAGGGAACTAAGCTAGTTACAGAATTGAGTCATAAGATGGAGTCAGTGTAGTTCACTCAATTCCCACAATTAATCACTTGCTGTCCTAATTCCTTCAATTCCCCCTTTTGATTTATGGGAAATGGGCGGCCCACTTCCCCCATGGATCCCTTATCTATAAGCCAAATCTATACTTTTTTACATATTCATAATCAGAATTACATGTCAGGTTACAGAGCATACTTAGAGGTCTCACAATGGACTAATTTTAAGAAGGGAGATTTATTTGTCACCAAGGTAAAAAACAAAACTTAAACATATGTGTCAGGCACTGTGCTAAGTGCTTTTATAAATATTATTTGATTTGATACTGATAAAAACCCTGAGAGGTAGAAGCTATTATTACCCCATGTTACAGGTGAGGAAATGGAGGCAAACAGAGGTTAAGTGACTTGCTCAAGGCCACACAGTTAGTAAGTATCTGAAGCTGGATCTGAACTCAGGTATTCCTGACTCTAGGAGTAACTTTAAACGGAATTTCTCTTTTTATTTCTTGCTGTTGGGCTTTGTTGGTAATATATAGAAATGCCAATGATTTATGTGGGTTTATTTTATAGCTTGCAACTTTGCTAAAGTTGTTTATTATTTCAAATAGTTTTTTACTTGATTCTCTGGGATTCTCTAAGTGTATCATCCTTTCATCTGCAAAGAACAATAGCTTTGTTTCTTCTTTGCCTATTCTAATTTCTTTTTCTTCTCTTATTGCTAAAGCTAACATTTCCACTACCATATTGAACAACAGTGGTGATAATGGATATCCTTGTTTCACCCTCAAACTTAATCTAAATCACTATTAATTAGAGAAATGCAAATCAAAACAACTCTGAAGTACCATCTCCCACCTATATGATTGGCCAACATGACAAAACAGGAAAACGATAAATGCTGGAGAAGATGTGGGAAAATTGGAACACTAATGCATTGCTGGTGGAGTTGTGCATTGATCTAACCATTTTGGAGAGTAATTTGGAACTATGCCAAAAGGGCTATAAAAATGTGCGTACCCCTTGACCCAGCAATACCATTTCCAGGGCTGTATCCCAAAGAGATCATACAAATGGGAAAAGGACTCACATGTACAAAAATATTTATAGCAGTTCTTTTTGTGGTGGCAAAGAACTGGAAATTGAGGGAATGTCCATCAATTGGGAAATGGCTGAACAAGCTGTGATATATGGATGTAACGTAATACTATTGTGCTATAAGAAATGATGACCAGGCAGACTTCAGAAAATCCTGGAAAGACCTGTATGGACTGATGCTCACTGAAGTTAGCAGAACCAAGAGAGCATTGTACACAATAACAGCCATGTTATGAGATGACTAATATTGATAAACTTAACCCTTCCTAGCAATACAAGGATCTAAGACATCTCCAAAGGCCTCAGGATGGAAAATGCTATCCACTTCCAAAGAAAGTACTATGGAATTTGAATGCAGATCGAAGCATACTATTTGCTATTTTTTTCCTCTTCTGTTGAGTTTTGTTTCCTCTTTCTGGTGGTTCCTCCTATTGGTTCTAATTTTTACTTACAACATCACTAATCTGAATATTATGTTTAACAAGAATGTATATATATATAGCCTCTATCAGATTGTGCGCCACCTTGGGGAGGGTGGTGGGGAGGAAGGGGGAGAAAAAATTTAAACTCAAAAGCATATGGAAGTGATTGTTGATAAATCAAAATAAATTAATAAAAATAAATAAATTAAAAAAATTTTTTTTTAAAAACCAGATGTGTGACTGGCAGAGTCATTTCGCTTAGCAGTTTTAACCATAAAACTGAGATAAACACTTCTTTGCCTACCTCAAAAAACTGGTATTAAGATTAAATAAGATAATGGATGTGAAGATACTTTGAAAGTTATAAATAGCCATAAAAAATAGTTATTATTAATGCAATCATTAATGACACCTTGCTAAATTACAACCTTGTTTTTTCTGATTCTTACTCTTCTGTTAGTGGGTATAAACTTCCCCTCTCCCGACCCTAATATATTTATTATTTATTATTGTATATTATAGCTGTTTTTGTTTTTGTCTTATTCCCTTCCTAACCCCACTTTCCAAACTGAAGACTAAACTCCTCAAGCAAAATTTTGTATATACTTAGCACTAATTCCAGTACTCTACACACAATAGGTACTTAATAAAAGGTAGATGCTGTCCTTCAACCAATCCACCACATATCTGGTCTGCTTAAAAACAAAGGGCAGAAGAATATTATGGGGAAAGCAATCTAGCACAAATCAGGATTAGACCAGTATCTCACACTACAATAACATCTAAATGAATCAATGATGATAAAACATTTAATAGAGGACAATAAAAGACATTTCACAACTATACATAGAGGGAAAATTCTTGACTACAGTAGGGACAGAGATTATCATTAAGATAAAATGGACAAAATTGATTACATAAAGGTTTGTACCAAACTCAATGCGATTAGAATTAGAAGGGAAATGGTTGAGGAAAAATTTTTTGAAGCAAATTTCTCTGATAAAAATAATCTAAAATTCAAGATATGTAGGGAACTGACACAACTATATCTACAACTAGATCATCAGATTCTTAAGTAGTTAAGAGTGAGAACTATCTTTTACCTTTCTTTATATCCCCAACACTTAATATAGTGCTTGGCACATGGTAAGAGTTTAAATGTTTGTTGATTAAGTGAACTATATAAAAACAAGAGCCATTACCAACAGATAAAGGGTTGAAGGATCTGACCAGGCAATTTTCAAATGAAGAAATCCAAACTATTAAAAACCATGTTGAATTGCTACAAATTACTAATAAGAACAAATGCAAATTAAAACAACTCTAAGGTTCCATCAAGTTTCCGTTATATTGACAAAGATGACAGTTGTTAGAGGTAATGTGGAAGGTCAAGTACACATGACGTACATGTGGGGTGGTAGGTGAACAGGCCCAACCATTCTCGAAAGCAATACTATTCTTTGATACAGAGAAACCGCTAATAGGCATATACCATCCCCCAAGACACCAAGGAAAGAGGGATATGATCCATATGTACAAAAAATAATTGTAGCAGCATTTTTTGTTGTAGCAAAGAACCAGAAACAAAGTAGGTGCTCACCTATAGGAAAATTGCTGAACAAATTATGGTATATGAATGTCATAGAATATTACCGAACCATAAAAAAATGATGAAAAATCCTGATAACAGTAGGTTAAAGGTAAGCAGGGTAGGTTTCATCTCAATTTTATAACTGAAACTGATAAGTGACTTTGCCATAATTACTCACACATCTATTAAGTAGGTGGGACTAGGACCAGAACCTGATAGTCAGAGAAACTTAGAAAGATTTATATGAACTGGTGAGCAGAACGAGAAAACAATTTATAAAGTAACTACCACATATAAAACTGTAAAAGAATGAAATTATGAATTGTGATCAATATAATAACCAATCAAGGTTCTACAGGGCTGAAACAAATCATGCTTCCCAATTCTTTGCAGAGGTAATGGACTAGAGATACAAAATGAGATATATATTTTATGAGAGTCAATGTGTGGGTTTGTTTTGCATGGCTCATCTTATCTTTTATAGAAGAGAGTTTTCTGTAAGGAATGTTTAGGGAGAAGTATGGGAGTAGTGAAAACAATGCTAAAAAAGAAAGAAAAAAACACCGAGTTTTAAATAAACAGAAGATAGAGAGCAATTTGGAACTATACCCAAAGGGCAACCAAACCAAACCCTTTGATCCAGCAATACCACTACTAGGTCTGTATCCCAAAGAGATCATAAAAAAAGGCAAACGACCTATATGTGCAAATATATTCATAGCAGACCTTTTCATAGTGGCAAAAAAATTGGAAATTGAGGGGATGACCATCAATTGGTGAATGGATGAACAAGCTATGGTATATGAATGTAAAGGAATATTATTGTGCAATAAGAAATGATGAACAGTCAGAATTCAAAAAAACCTGGAAACACTTCTACAAATGGATGTAAAGTGAAATGAACAGAACCAGGGAAACATTGTACACAGTATCAGCAACACTGTGTGACGATCAACTATGAATGACTCAACTCTTCTCAGCAACACAATGATCTAAGACAAGTACAAAGGACTCATGAAGGAAAATTCTATCCGTGACCAGATAAAAAACTGATGGGCTCTGAACGCAGATTGAAGCATATTTTTTCACTTTATTCTTTTTCGTGTTTTTTTTCCTTTTGATCTTTTTCCTCTTTCACAACCATGACTAATATGGAAACATGTTTTACATAACAGCACATGTATAACCTATATCAAATTTGCCTACCATTTTTCAGAAGAGGGAAGGGAGGGAGAAAAATTTAGAACTCAAAATCTTGTAAAAAATGAATGCTAAAAGGGCAGCTAGGTGGCGCAGTGGATACAGCTCCAGCCTTGGAGTCAGGAGGACCTGAGTTCAAATCTGGCCTCAGACACTTGACACTTACTATCTGTGTGACCCTGGGCAAGTCACTTAACCCCAACTGCCTCACCAAAAAGAAAAAAAAAAGAATGCTAAAAATTGGCTTGACATGTAATTGGGAAAAAAATTAAAATACTATTAAATATAAAAAAAAAGGGGAGCGTCGCCAAGTCCTACTGAAAAAAATAAATAAAATGAACAAAAGAGAGTAGAAGGGGATATAAAGCAGGGCAGTATTACAAATGCCATATAATATACTTTTAAAAAGCAGTTGGTTATGTAATTCACAATGTTATGTGCTATACGATCCTTTTCTGTTGTTCTTTGTGTATGGAAATGTCCATGTCAATTAATTCATAAAAATAAGTTTTAAACATAAGATACGCGAATGTAATGGAATACTATTACAGTGTTAAGAAATGATGAATGAACAGATACAGAGAAACCTAGGAAGACTTGCATGAACTGATGCAAAGCAAAGTCAGTTATGTTATAAAGCTCAAATGTTTTCCAACACGATTGATACAATGGGGAACATTTTAAGCATAACACAACTTCTAGAAGATTTTTGCATGAGAAACAACTAGAGAACTCAAAAAACTGAACCATTTCATAATAACTCATAAGCTGAAACTCTTCTCACAGCCACTTCCACAAACAAACTTCAGATTTTTGTCAAGGTAAAGTGTCACACTTATTGTATATCTTCTAGTACATTAGGAATTTTGATCAGAAAAGGGTCAGTGCATTCACCCATGGCCTCCACTCTGAGGCCTGCAGCTTGAGCAGCCTGGAGCAGGGTGAAAGCCTAGTAGCAACAGTATTTATATATTTTTTAATCATTTAACATGTATAAGACTGTGCCATCATTTTTCTTAGATTCCTATCTTTCTTTTATGGGTCAATAACAAAGTTTTTGAGCATTGTGCCCTTAAACTCATTTTCATTTTTCATGTAATAATAAAAATAACTAATATTCATACAATACTTTAAGGTTTGCAAAGACTTTCTGTTCACTGTGTCCCTGGATGTTGACTAAAATTTCTTGAAGTAGGTGCTAATATTATTCCCATTTTACAGATAAAGAAGCTGAGACATTAAGTAACTTGTCCAGGGTTATATGTGCTACTAAGTGCCTAAGGTGGGATGCAAAACCTGGTTTTTCTAACTTCTTGTCTGCAACTCTATCCATTATTGCCAGCTGCTCAAGTATCACAAAAGTGAAACAGTTTAGAAAGATGATGATCATGTTAATTAATTAGGGCCATTTACAATGTTTAACAAGTGTAACCATTTATATGTATGAACAAAGTTCTGCTTTTGATACATAATCAAACAATGGTAGAACTTCGATGGGACCTAAGAAATCATCTACTCCTCCAAATGAGGAAATGGAGACTCTGAGAGATCAAGTGACTTAAATAAGGTCACAAAGCTAGTTTGGAGTACTAGTATTGATCAGTAAATAAGTACACAAACTTATATACTCTTTACTACTTATAAACTCCTAAAAACATGTTTAAGCTTCATATATTTGAAACAGCTAATGTCAATCATTCTTTTCCACAGTGAAGACTCTCACTTCATATATGTATTTATTCTTCATTACTTCAGCCCTTATCGAGGTGACATTTTTATAGGCAAACATAAATATAGATATATGCATTGGAGATAGTACAGGAGGTTCTTACTTTGTATAAAATTCACATTATGCAAATTCAACTTTCATGAAGAATTCTGAAAGAAATCCAAATGAGGATTCTGAATGAGGATCTGATAGAGCTGCTAGCTGCAAAGACTGCAGAAGAAGAAAGGGAAGCTTTTTGGAACCAAGGTTGAACCAAAAAGTTCACAACAACACAGTTGGTATCATTTCATCGTGAGTGAATTTTTTTCTTGTAATGAAAAGATGGATCCAAGTATTTCAAGATTTTTAAAAGTTCAAAGACTAGTTGAGCATAACATTGCTTGCTATTGTCAGATATATGAGGGAAAAAAGCTATCTCCAGATAGCTTCATAAAAAAAGTTATGCAGCCATCCAACGGTGATAAAGGCTAGATACAGTGGGTGGGTAAGGGACAACATACTGTATACCTATGTTAACTTTACTGTGCAGTACTGTGCCTACTTTATCACTAATTTCACCTTTCATTTCATAATTCTGTTTATTATCATGGTACAATAGTTAATATGTCTATTTTAGTAAATTTTATGACTTGCATAAAGGTATTATTCTGTATATGCTTTGTTACATAGGCCAAATGAAGTGGGTGGTTGAATTGGCATTATATAAAAATTGCTTTACATAGAAGTCTGTGGAACAGGTCACTTACATTAAGTGAGAACTTTCTATATTTGACACAATTAAAGTCTACAACCATTCACCAGGATGAGAGGTAACTAACTACTTACCTTGAGTGTGAAAAGGCTTATTCGTCCAGGAAGTTTGTAAAAGAGTCCCTCACCACCTCGAGAATTGGAATGAAGCATAGCATTGAGGCAAGCCAAGGGAGATGTCCCACTGCAACAGACAAGAATGAAAAGGGAATATAATTTATATACATCTTATTCACTAAGGTAAGACCCTCTAACACTTTATCAAGTCAAGTAGGAAAGAAGATATAGAAGAATCTTGAGACAATTATTCTCTTGTCAAACAAATTTAGCAGGATCAAATGAAGACAATACAATGGATTATATTGCTCAATGTGTACTCACAAATGTACCTGGGGAAACATTTATGCCATCTAACCAATTAAAACTATTATAAGTTTATAGGTAAGGAAACTGAGGTCTGAGAGATTAAGTGATTCATTTGAGATCATACAAGTAGTGAGGAGAGCAAGGACGAGAACCCAGAACTGCTGTTTGGTACAGAAAAAAAAGAGCACTTGCTCTGGTATCAGGAGAGTTGGATTCAAATGTCACTTTTGAAAACTGTGTGGTGCTGGTCAAGCCACTTAACCTCCCAAGGCCTAAGTTTCCTCACCTGTCAAGTGAGGTCACTGAAATGAATGGTAAGATATCCCTTCCAGTTCTAGATCTATGATCCTATAACTGTCGACTGGAACTCCTAGTGTTTTTTTTCTACTACATTACACTGCTACCCAAACACTAGTCAATATTTTTGATATGTTCTGTGCACTGTAGGCTTTTAATGTTTATTGGCATTAGATAATAAAAATGAGGTATCATGAAAGTCATAATGATTTTAAGTTCAATCAAAAACTTAATTGAAGCTAATTCTAAAAACCAGCTCCCACAAATTTTTTATTTTTTCCTTCTTTTTAAATTTTTTCATTCATTTTGAACTTAAATACAAAAAGATATACAAAAAAAATTTCCATATACACAGCACAACATAAAAAGAGGATTCAATATGAAAACATGAATTTCCATTTCACATTGTTTACTTTTATTTTTGGTCCACAAATTAAAAAAAAAAAAAACTACAAAATTTCCCAAAAAGAGCTACCTTTAGTAAAGCATAACTTCCACTGAAAAAGTTTGTTTTTCCCCAAAATATTTCTTAAATAATCTGATTTAAAGGTGAAGATAATAGAACAAGAATACATACATGGAATATTTTTTAAAGCAAAAAAAATCCAAAAAATATAAACGGAAAAAATAATTTAAAAAGAGACGTGGAAGATCAAAGGACATTTTTCTTATAATTTTGTTAAAGTTAACATACTTTTTTTAAAAAAAAAAAGCTCTAAAAATGGACTTTCAGTTTTGTGCATGATCTATTTTTGTTCATGCATTTTTTCTATCTTTTTGTTGATGATCACCAAGTTTAGAATAAATTTTTTTTTATTTTAATTAGAAACAAGTGACAGGTTAAGATGTATCATTTAAAAATACATTCTTTCACCTCAATTTGGGCAAGAGAGTCATTTATAGGGGCAGTCAAGATAGGAGAGTCAAGGGCAGCTAAGTGGCACAGTGGATAGAGCACTGACCCTGAAGTCAGGAGGACCTGAGTTCAAATCCGGCCTCAGACACTTGACACTTCCTAGCTGTGTGACTCTAAGCAAGTCACTTAACCCCGATTGCCTCACCAAAAAAAAAAAAAAAAAAAAAAAGATAGCGGAGTCAACATTTTTACCCAACTCACACAGGATACGTCTTCCACAACAACCAAGAGAACAAGCCAGACTGAATTATGATCAGGAAAGCCAAGAAAAAGTCATCATGAGTCATTTTCCCACCCAGGGCAGCTTGAGAAGATAGACAGAAAAGTCTTCAGACACTGGGATGGGGGTTGTCCAGGAGCACAGCTGTGGCAACAGTGACAAGGAGCATTCCAGCACACAAGGATAATAAGGGGGTTGAGACTGAACATCAGAGCAGGAAGCACCAGAGACAGAGAGATTCCAGAGAATAATTGAACCAGTGTTGACAGTAGGAACAGGTGCCAGCTGGTAGCTTTGTCACTTATTACCCAGGTCCAGGTCACAGTTCTAGGACAGAGAGGAGCAATCACAAGCAAGAAGGGTCTGAGCTATATACAGAGTAAAAAACAAGTTCCAAAAATTTAGCTGTGTGGCTCTGAAACTAAGAGCCAAGTAAGAGATTCAGTTCTGACCTTTAGCCCTGCATATAAGACAGAAGTGGAAAAATCAGGCCAGGAGACCAAAACCAAGGGGGAGTCAGCAGCTCAGTCCCTCTGAATTTGCATAACCTCCCAATGGACTAACAGTGACTAAGTCCAGCAACAATCTACTGAAACTCATCGAGGCAAAAGCCCACAGACTCAAACCTGGGTCAAGAAGTTGTATGGAGAGCAAAGAATAGGAATACAATGAACAGACCTCTCCCTGGATCATACCACTGACTGAGCCATGAAAACAGCAGGACATAAAAGACAAATGTTCAGTCCAGACATCATTCCCAGAAGTGAGGAGAGAAACAAACATTAAAATATAGTTTAAATTCAAGAAGTATACTGGAAGAATGAGCAAACAAAAAAAGAACACAACCATAAAGAGTTACCAAAGTAATGGTAACAGGGAAGCTCAAGATAAAAACACAGAAGACAGTGACTTGAAAACATCTACAAGCAAAGTCTTAAAGAAAAATGCAAATTAGACACAATCCCAATGAGAATTCTTCTTGTTGTTTTTATTGTTCAGTTGTGTCCAACTCTTTGTGAACTCCGTAGCATACCAGGCCCTTCTATCTTCCACTATCTCTCAAAGACTGTCCAAGTTCATGTTTGTCATTTTCATGATACTATCTATCCACCTCATCTTCTGCCATTCCCCTTTGCTTTTGCCTTCATTCTTTCCCAACAAGAGGGTCTTTTCCAATGAGTCCCATCTTTTCATCATGTGGCCAAAATATTTAAGCTTCAGCTTCAGTATTTGACCTTCCAGTGAATAGCCCCAATTAATTTCTTTAAACATTGACTAATTTGACCTCCTTACTATCCAAGGAACTCTCAAAAGTCTTCTCCAACACCACAATTCGAAAATGTCAATTCTGTAGTACTCAACTTTCCAACTCTCACAGCCATACATAGCTACTGGCAAAATCATAGCTTTGACTATACAAACCTTTATAAAAAATGTGATGTCTCTGCTTTTTAGTATGCTCTCCAGATGTGTCATACCTTTCCTTCCAAGAAGCAAGTGTCTTTTAAATTCCCTGCTGCAGTCACAGTATGCAGTGATCTTTAAGCCCAAGAACATAAAATCTGACACTACTTCCATTTCTCCCTCTATTTGCCAGGAAATGATAGGACGATTTGCCAAGATCTTAGTTTTTTTGATGCTAAGCTTCAAGCCAGCTTTTACCCTCATCAAGAAACTTCTTAATTCCTCTTCACTTTGTATCATCAGAGTGGTATTGTCGGCATATCTGAGATTATTGATATTTCTCCCAGCAACCTTTTTTTTGGGGGGGGGGGCAACAGGCAATGGGATTAAGTGACTTGCCGAGGGTCACACAGCTATAGTAAGTGTTCTGTGTCTGAGGGCACATTTGAACTCAGGCCCTCCTGAATCCAGGGCTGGTGCTCTATCCACCTAGCTGCCCCTACCCAGCAATCTTAATTCTGGTTTCTGATTCACCCAGCCTGGCATTTTGTACGATGTACTCTGCATATAGATTAAATAAACAAGGTGACAATATACAGCCTTGTCATATTCCTTTACCCATCAGTTTGATTCTAACTGTTACTTCTTGGCCCACATACAGGTTCCTCAGGAGACAAGAAAAATGATCAAGTATTCCCATCTCTTTGAGGACTTGCCACCTTTTGTTGTGATCCACACAAAGACTTTAGTGTAGTCAATGAAGCAGAAGTAGATGTTTTTCTGGAACTCCCCTGCTTTCTCCATAATCCAGCAAATGTTGGCAATTTGGTCTCTAGTTCTTAGAATTCTTAGAAGAGCTAAATAAAGTCATAAAAAAAGGCAAAAAAAAAAAATTCAAAAGCCAAATAAAAGCAATAGAGGAATAAAACAGGAAAAGAAATAGGACCTATGCAAGAAAGCAATGAAAAAATAATTAACATTACTGAACAAAATAACTCCTTAAAAATTAGAACTGCTCAAATGGAAATCAATGACGCTATTAGACATCAAGAAACAATAAAGTTAAAAGACTGAAAAAAATAGAAAGAAAATGTGAAATATCTCATAGGAAAAACAAATGACCTGGAAAATAGATCAAGGAGAGATAATTTAAGAATCATTGAACTATCTAAAAGCCAGGATCAAAAAAAGAGCTTAGACATTATGTCTCAAGAAATTAAAAAGTAAAATTGACCATATTATCTTAGAACCTGAGGGTAGAGTAGAAATTGAAGGAAGTCACCAGTCACCTCCTGAAAGAAATCTCAAAATGAAACTCCCAGGAATACTACAGCCAAAACCCAGAGCTCCTAAGTTAAAAAAAAGAATGAAAAAAGAAAAAAGAAACTTGCAAGGAGGCAGAAAGAAAAATTCAAGCATTGAGGAATCAAAGTCAGGATTACACAAGATTTAGCAGAAACACTAAAAAGGAGTGGAAGGCTTAGAATATGGTGTCTTGGAAGGCAGAGAGTCTAGTATGATAGCCAAGAATAACCTATCCACCAAACTGAGTATAAACCTACAGAGCAAAAAAAAATAGATTGAAAATTTTTTATTTATCAGTAGAGCTCTTAGAGAGTCTAATTAGTCAGGTGTGATTCTATTATGTTTGAATGATCTCAAAAGAAAAACAGAAGAGTGAGAAAGAGGAATGTATTGGGAAAGGACAGAAGTGAGACAAAAATAGGGAAAAGTACCTCATATAAATAGGGTACTCAAGGAAGACGTTATACAATGAAAGGATGAGTAGGGAGGAGCAGGCAACACTTGAGTTGGTGCAAGGAGGAAAGAATAAACATACAGACAAATTTAGGTAACGATATTCATCTTACCCATCAGGGAAATAGGAGGGAAAGGATTAAAAGAAAAAGGGGTAGGGTGAAGGGGACAAAAGAGTAAGGGTAAATTAAGGCAGGCAGGGGTCATAGACAAAACAGACTCTTGAGGAGGGACAAGCTAAAAAAAGAAAGAAAAATAAATATAAGAGAATAGGATAGAAGGAAATACACAGCAATCATAACTGTGAATGTGAATGGGGTGAACTCACCAATAAAACAAAAGAAGATAACAGAACGGATTAGAAACCAGAACAGAAAGATACACAGAGGTAAAATAAAGCACTGGAGTAGAATTTAGTATATACTTCAACTGCAGTAAGGAAAAAAAGGGCAGAGGTATCAATCACAATCTCAGAAAATGCAAAAGCAAAAATAGACCTAATTAAAAGAGGTAAACAAGGAAACTACATTTTGCTAAAAGGTATAATAGACAATGAATTATATCAATACTGAACAGATATGCAGCAAATGGCATGGCATCCAAATTCTTTTAAAAAAAAAACTAAATGAGTTAAAGGATGAAAAAGACAGAAAAACTATATTCAATCAATCAATAGACATTTATTAAGCACCTGCTATGTGACAAGTACTATGCTAAATGTTAAGGATGAAAAAAAAAAAGATAGCCTCTGCCTTCAAAGAGGCAGGGAATGAAGGTTTATATGGAAAAACGAGTAGTATTTTAGACATACTGAGTTTAAGATGTCTACTGAACACTCAGTTTGAGATGTCTTAAAAGCAATTGGAGATGCAAGACTAGAGATGCAATATTAGTGGGGGGACTCTGATTTTACCCCTCTCAGAGCTAGATAAATCAAACCAAGGAAGAAGTTAAGGAGAGAAATAGAATTTTATAAAAGTTAAATATGATAGACCTCTGGAGAATGATGAATAGGAACAGAACAAAGTATACCTACTCAGCTATGCACGGCACCTTCAAAAAAGTGACCAATTATTAGGGCATAAAAACCTCACAAAAAATGCAGAAAAATTAAATTAATCTTTTTCTGACAATAATGCAATAAAAATTAAGATTCAATAAAGGGCCTTTTGGGGCAGCTAAGTGGTGCAATACATAGAGCACTGGTCCTGGAGTCAGGAGGACCCGAGTTCAAATCTGGCTTCAGACATGTGAGATTCACTAGCTGTGTGACCCTGGGCAAGGCACTTAACCCCAATTGCCTCGGCCCCCCCCCCAAAAAAAGGGGGGCCTTTGAAAGACAGAATAAAAATTAAATGGAAAACTAAGTAATTTAATCCTAAAGAATGAATGGATCAAAGAACAGATCATAGGAACAATCAATAATTTCATTAAAGATAATAACAATGAGACAACATGCTAAAATTTGTGAGATGTAGCCAAAGCAATAATTACAGGAAAATTTCTCTCTAAATATTCACATGAATAAAAAAGAGAAAAAGCCAATCAAGAAATAGGACATGAACTAGAAAAATAAATTAAAACCTTCAATTAAACAACAAAATAGAAATCCTGAAAATCAAAGGAGAGATGAACTGAAAATAAAAAAACCATTGAACTAATCAATAAAACTAGAAGCTGTTTTTTGAAAAAGCAAAAAAAAAAAAAATGGATAGACCACTGGCTAAACTGATTAAGAAAAAGAAGAAAACCAAATTACCAGTATCAAAATCAAAAAAAAAAAAATGAATTCACAATCAATGAACAGGGAATAAAAGCAATTATTAGGAACTATTTCATCCAACTACATGCCAATAAAACTGACAACTGAAATGAAATGGATATTAACAAAAACATGAATTTTCCAGATTAACAAAACAGGAAATAGAATACATAAATAATCCTAATTGAGTAAGCCATAAATGATGTCCCTAAGAAAAAACTACAGAACCAGATGTATTTATAAGCAAATTCTACCAAACACTTAAACAATTAATTCCAACACTAAATAAGTTGAAAAAAATAGGTAAAAAAGCAGTCTTACCAAATTCCTTGTCTGACATAAATATAGTCTTGATAACTAAACCAGTGAGAGTCAAAACAGAGAAAGAAAACTATAGACCAATTTCGCTAATCAGTACTGATGCAAAAAATTTAAATAAAATACTAGCAAGAATGCTACACCAATATATCACAAAATTATACACTATGACCAGGATGGATTTATAAAAGGAATGCAAGGTTGGTCCAATATTAGGAAATCTATAAGCAACAAAAATAATGATTATTTCAATAGATGCAAAAAAAGCTTTTGACAAAATACAACACCCATTCCTGTTTAAAACATTAGAAAGCACAGGAATAAATGGAGCTTTCCTTAAAATGTTAAATTGAATCTATCTAAAATCAAGAGCAAGCATTACTTGTAACAGGGATAAGCGAGAAGCTTTTCCAATAAGTCTGAGGGGAAGCAAGGATGTCCATTATCACCACTACTATTCAGTATTGTACTACAAATCCTTGCTATCTCAATTAAAAAAAAAAAAAGGCATTGGACAGAATAAGCTTAGGCAATGAAGAAACAAAACTATCACTCTTTGCATATGACATGATGGTCAACTCAGAGAATCCTAGAGAGTCAAATAAAAAACTAACAGAAACAATTAACAACTTCAGCAAAGTTGCAGAACATAAAATAAATCCACACAAATCATCAGCATTTTTATATACCATCAACATTTTGAATTACCAACAAAATCCAGCAGGAAAAGACAGTAAGAGAAAATCCATTTAAAGTAACTAGACATATAAAATACCTGGCAGTCTACCTGCCAAGATACACACAGGCACTACATGAACACAATCCCAAAACATTCAACACACAAATAAAACAGATCTAAATAACTGGAAAAATATTAACTGCTCATAGGCAAAGCCAATATAATAAAAATGATAATATTACCTAAATTAATTTACTTATTCAGTACCATACCAATCAAACTACCAAAGAATTATTTTATAACGCTAGAAAAAATCCTTACAAAATTCATCTGGAAAAACAAAAGGTCAAGAATACTGAATATTAAGAAAAAAAAACCGTGAAGGAAGGGGGCTTAGTAGTATCAGATCTCAAACTCTATTACAAAGCTATAAATGTCAAAAATTTTGTAGTCAGTAAGAAATAGAGAGGATGATTAGTGGATCAATTAGGTACACAACACACAGAAGCAAATGAACACACTGATTTAGTGTTTGATAAACCCAAAGAGCCCAACTACCAGAGCAAGAACTCATTATTTGGCAAAAATTGTTAGGAAAACTGTAAAGTAAGCTGGCATAAACTAGGCACAGAACAAAATCTCACCCCATACACCAAAATAAATTTAAAATAGGTATATGATTTAGACATAAAGGATGATGTCATAAGCAAATTAGTGGAACTGGGAAGAAATTACCAGTCAAATTTATTATGGAAAGGGGAAATGTTCATGACCAAATGACCAAACTACCAAACTAGAGGAGTTCAGAAGAGGGAAAATGGATAATTTGGATTACATGAACTTACAGGTTTTTGCACAAACAAAATCAATACAACTAAAATTAGAAAAATAAACAGGAAACTGGAAGGGGGGAATCTTCAAAGCAAGTTCCTCTGATAAAGGTCTCATTTCTAAAATATACAGAGAACTGAGTTAAATTCCCAAGAATAAGAGCCATTCCCCAAATGATGAGTGGTTAAAGGACATGAATGTAAAATATGATAAGGAATATGAAACAGAATTTCAGAGGAAGAAATCAAAGGTATCAATAGACATACGAAAAAATGTTCTAAATCACTACTAATTAAGAGAAATACAATTTAAGACAACTCTGAGGTACCACCTCATACCCATCAGATGGCTAAGATGACAAGAGAAGAAAATTACTAATGCTAGTAGGGGTGTGGGAAAACAGATTCTCCAATATATTGTTGGAGGAGCTGTGAACTAGTCCAATCATTCTGGAAAGCAATTTGAAACTATAATCAAAAAGGTTTTAATCCATACATACTCTTTAATGTAGCAATACCATTACTAGGTCTACATTTTAAAGAGATCTGAGAAAGAAGAAGAGGGCTCATATATACAAAAATACATCCTTTTGCTGTGGCAAAGAACTGGAAACTGAAAGATGCCTATCAATAGGGGAATGACTGAATAAGTTATGTACACAAATATAACAGAACACACTACTGTGATCTAAGAAATGATGGAAATGGTTTTTAAAAAATCTGGGAAGACATGTAAGTATTGATGCAAAATGAAGAACCAGAACAATCTACACAGTAAAAGTAGTATTGTAAGGATGATAAACATTGAAACTTAATAACTATGATCAACACAATGAACCACCACAATTCCAAAGGACTTAAGATGAAACATGTTCTCTACCTCTAAAGAACCTATGAATTGGGGGGGGGAGGGGCAGATTGAAGCATATTTTCTTCTTTCTGTCCTTTTTTTTTCACATGGCTAATGAGGAAATTTGTTTTGCATGACTATACTTACTTGTAATGGATTTTTTCTTTCATGCCTTCTTGGTAGGTAGGGGCACAGGGGACAGAGCAGGATGAGTGGGGAAAAGAATTTGGAACTGAAAAAAATAAAAAAGGCTCTTTTCTTCGGGAAAGAAAAAAAAGGAGTGCATTTACCAGGAGGAAAGTATGTTAATTTTCTCAATTAAGACAACAATGTTCCCTAACTGATAAACAGTCAAAGACACGAACAGGCAATTTTCTGATAAAGAAATTAAAGCTATCTACAGTCATATAAAAAATGCTCTAAACCACTACCGATTAGAGAAATGCAAATCGAAATGATTCTGAGATACCACATTATACCTATCAGATTGGCTAATGTGACAAAACAGGAAAATGATAAATGTTGGAGATGTGGGAAAATTGGAACACTAATGCATTGTTGGTGGTATAAACTGACCCAACCATTCTGGAGAACAATTTGGAACTATGCCCAAAGGGCTATAAAAATGTGCATTCCCTTTGACCCAGCAATACCTCTTCTAGGGCTATATCCCAAAGAGATCATGAAAATGGGAAAAGAACCCACAAGTACAAAAATATTTATAGCACCTCCTTCTGTGGTGGCAAAGAATTGGAAATTGAGGGGATGCCCATCAATTGGGGAATGGCTGAACAAATATGTGAATGTAATGGAATACTACTGTGCTATAAGAAATGATGAGCAAGTAGAGTTCAGAAAAACCTGGAAAGAGTTATATGAACTAATGCTGACTGAAGTGAGCAGAACCGGAAGAATGTTGTACACTAACAGCCACATTGTATGATGACTAATTTTGATAGACCTTAGCTCTTCTCAGTATGCAAGGTTCTAAGATATCTCCAAAAATCTCATGACGGAAAATACTATCCACATCCAGAGAAAGAACTATGGAGTCTAAATGCAAATAGATCAAAGCATACTATTTGTTTTTTTTTTTCCTTCTGTTTTGTTTCTTCTTTCCCATGGTTCCTCCTACTGGTTCTAATTCTTTACAACATGACTAATGTGAAAATATGTTTAATAGGAATGTATATGTAGAGCCTATATCAGATTGCACACCATCTTGGGGAGGGAGGCGGAGAAAAATTTAAAACTCAAAAGCTTATGGAAGTGATTGCTGAAAACTAAAAATAAATTAATTTTTAAAAAAGACAATAACGAAATATTTTCTAATATGTGTAAAGTGTCCGAATTCCTCTCAATTATTTTTTCTCTATTACAATTCTGTATTTTTTTAATCCATATATACCTGGAAGCAATTAAGACAAGTAAATTTAGCACAAATGTAAAAAATGAAAGTAGTCAAATAAATTTAGCACACTGGTAATGTTCAAATGCTAAACCACCAGCAGTTTAGTTTCTCTTGTCTCCACAGCAGGTCACTCAATAATGTTAACACTTCGGGAGAAATCCCTATTTACTGAAAACAGACAACTGTCAAAAACACTGCCAGATGCATATTTAAATCCAAACATACTATTGGTTTGCCACTTGCCCTTGCCCTTGTAGTTTCCCATTGCAACACAGTACAGTAGAAACAGTATTGTCCTTTGAGTCAAGATACTCTTCGACCTACTACCATGCAATCTTTGACGAATCAAGTTATTTCACCTTTTTCAGTTTCTTAATTTGTAAAATGTGTGAAGGAAGAGATCACATGAACTATGTGATCTCTAAAGTCTCTTACAGCTCTGAAATTCTCTTACAGCTCTGAAATTCTCTAATTTTAAGGTTCTATGATCTAAAGTTCAAGTATTTCCTAACCCTTCCCTACCTCAAGAACAAACCTGCAACATAACCACTTACCATCTTTCAGAGCAAAAGGGCCTGACTTAATCAGTATGTCAAAATAAACTTTGATTCTTAAAATCTTTAAATGACTAAATCTATTACTTATTCTGCTTTGGTTATATTGGATGCTATGAATCTCTAGCCAAGTTAAATCCCTAAAAGAAACCTTGTTCAGAATCTGGAGTAATGAGTGGGTGTTCTAACAGTTCTGCTACAAGGGAACGCTACATGCTGGCAAAGTCCCTCTCCGAACAATGTGACTCCTACACACTATATACCTCTGTCTATAAATTACAAAGCTGCTCACTAATCACAAACCATCATGACTGTTTCATAATTCCTACACGAACAAGGAGCAGAAACAAGTTAACATTCTGATTTTCATCTCTCCCAAAGGGATTAATTTGCTTGCTATAGGTATAGTGGTTCAACAGTAATGCACACAGCAGCATGATGGGAAATAGCTCATAAAAATAAAAATGAAGCATAATTATGATACCAAACAGTAAATGGAAATCATCTAAATAAGATCCAGCCAATGTACAAAACAATGTCTTAATGTCTCCACCTCTAGAAGGTTTAAATGTCTTCAGCCAAGAGAGCTGGAAACTTTTTCAACCTTAAGAGGTATACCAAATTTTTTGTTCTAAGATTCATGTAATGGCTATATATTTCACTTTAAAAAAAAAAGATGGGGAAGAAATACAGGAGAATAATGGATAATCCTGATTTTTCTATCTTCACAATCCTTGTTGCTTTTGATTCAGTTCTTTTGAAAAATACAAAAAAAAAAATAGGGTAAATGATCAAAAGCATCCCAAAATACAGTTATCATGAATTCATATCATGAATTGCTACTGGCAACATGGTCAAGTAAAAGAACACTGGACTTGTAGACAAAAGTTCCTAAAGTCCCTGTTTTTTCACATATTAGCCCTGGTCACATCATTTCACTTCTGAGTCTCAATTTCCTCATTTATGGTTGTGGTTGTTGGGTTTTTTTTATTTTTTATTTTTAGGTGAGGCAATCGGAGTTAAGTGACTTGCCTAGGGTCACACAGCCAGTAAGTGTCAAGTGTCCAAGACCGGATTTGAACTCAGGTCCTCCTGACTCCAAGGCCAGAGGCTCTATCCACTGCACCACCTAGGTGCCTCTTCAATTTCCTCATTTATAAAATGGAAATAATGTGTTTTGCCTATACCATCAAGGATAACTGTGAAGATAAAATATGAAGATCAAATGAGATAGTACATGTTATCTATATCAGAACCACACAGCAGTTTATAGATATTATAACTACAGTAGATAAAAAATGCCAAAAGGAATATACACTGAAAAGAACTCTTCTTTGACCCAAAAGAACTTTAGACGTATAAAGAACAAAACACAACAGAGTGCTACAGTACAGCCATACAACCTTTTTGATGACTGAGGTAAACAGAAATATAAGAGAAGATGCATGTGACTCCACATAAATGTGCAAGTCCCAAACTGCAGCTGCTTGAAATTCAGGTTTAAAACAAACAAAAAAACCGAGGACACTACCATCTCTTAATGGAAATGTGGACGTTCAAAATCCCTTTCCCAATTAAAAAAAAAAACAAAAAACATTTCCACACTCCACCACCCAGACACATGAATACATAACATATATGTACTGTTAATTAGTCATTTTCAGTCATGTCCAACTCTGTGATCCCTTTTGGGGTTTTTTTTTTGTAGCAAAGAGTGGTTCTTTCTCCAGCTCATTTTATAGATAAGGAAACTAAGACAAACAGGGTTAAGTGACTTGTGCAGGATCACACAGCTACTGTCTGACACCAGATGTGAATCCAGTTCTTCCTGACTCCAGGCCCAAAATCTATCTACTCTACCACCTAGCTGCCCATATATATGTATACATTCCCATTTCAATCAAAGCTCAAAATTCCCTAAAAAGGGAGACACATTCCTTGATTTAGGGCACAAAGTCAATACAAACCTCATTTCCTTTAGTCCTTCAGCTTCGATGACCTGCAGAATCTGTTTTGGGGTCATTGGAGCATCAGAGTAGTTTTCTAATACCTAAAGAAATACAAAATATTCACATTTCAGTGTGTAATTTCTACTTACATCCACGAACTTATGTTATGAGCTATGATTCAACTCTGAGAGCTGCTAATGACAACATATTTCCACATTCAAAATGAGGTTAGGTAGGACAAATTACAGGACAAAAAATGTATATCTAGTATTGTAAATAGCTGCAATTAGCTAAATTTCTGACTCTCAACACTAAGTGAGAATGCAATCATCTTTCTTAACATGACTTTAATGCAACATTAAGGCCTTTGTAACCCTGGTTACTATTTAGTATAAAATGAAGACGTCAAGTATGGCTAAACCATAAGATTACATTTTGTTACACTACTTAAATTATAAGACAGAAAAATGTAGGGTTTTCTTTCCCCAGGAAGTTTGGTTAGGACCCACATTTTAAACAGTGCCTTTTGCCAGTGTGTTGTGAAATTCTGATTTTAGCTATCATAGTGCTTTTTTACAATTTGGCAACATGATGCTACAGTTCAGTGTGAATAGTGCCAAAAATAAATAAATAAATAAATAAATAAAAACTAACTGAACGTCCCTTTTATGTCAGAATCATCTATAACTGAGTCACTTAGTGAGCTACGGCTGCTATCTAACTTCAAGAGATTGCATAATATTAGCAATATTGCTCTCCTGAAGGAAGAAAAAACAAAAAGGCAGATAGTCACAACCCCTATAGCTCTTTGACCTTTTGAGGGGCAAGTATTCAATATTCATTCATTTAGCAAAAATCACAAATAACATGCAAAACAGTCCCATTAGCAGCCATTCAAGAGGATCAAGACTTTAAGAAATTGGGAAGAGAGGGGGAAGGAAGAGATAAGGAAAAGGAATCGAAGACATTAAATTAGACATTAAAATACTACTAAAGTATTTCAAGGGTCTGTGATTTCATCAGTCTAGATATTGCTTCTGCTGACACAGACAAATCGAAATTCACTTACAGTATAGAAGTTGGTCTTTAAAACCAACTGCACCCAACTCGATGATGAGCCTCTCCAATCTCTATTCCAGTGTTTCATCATGGCATTGACTTGATACTGGGTTCTCAAAGCCTAAACCACTAAAATGAACTGCCCCTTCAAATACCTATTTTACATATTGTAAAAGTGTGGGACAGAAATATTAAGTGATTTGTCCTGGATTAAACAACTTGTAAATAGTACAGCTGAGACCTAAATCCAGGTCCATTCTTGCCCCCCCCCAATATAGAATAAGAATTGTCTAATTAAGTGAAAATTTTTAAGCTGACTTTTTGAAAGATTTCCGAAAAATTTACCTTCTGATTATGTAAATATAAGCCTGGGAACCAAAGTCATTGGAAAGAAAAACTTGGAAAGAAGTTACTTCAAAAGATACAATGTATTCACTTTTATTAAAAATATATAAACGATGCTACCTTTAGCCTGAAGACAATTCTACAGTATTGTTTCTATTCCTAGTTTCACCTTGCTTTTTTTCCATGGTGTGTTTTTTATTTCAGTAATTAAGTATTCAAAATTTATCTGTTCTATATCAAGAAGAAAGTATGGTTTGTGTACAAATCATTCATCAAAGTGAAAGATAGCAGATAGAAGAGTTTCTCAAATCCAGGTAAAGGTTCATTTAAATTCATTCAATTTGGAAAGCATTAGCCTTTCAAAAAAAAAAAAAAAAGAGAAAGCACTAAAGCTTACAACTTCATGTACCCTACCTCACATCCTATCAACTTCTAATTTTGACAACTACAAAAGATGTACAATATTTGAATGAAAAACTTTGACTTCTCAGCAACATAAGCATAAGCAACAACTGAGTCAATCAGAAATATCATTCCTTTCTTTCATAGTTTACACACCCAAAGACCTATGCTGGAACAGTCTTACCTCTAAAAGCATACGATAACCTATGGCCAATACTACATGAATCCCAGCTCATCTATTCCTCCCACCACCAAAAAAGAAAATGTTTTCTCGTTGGGATTACCAATACTGGACTGACCTTAGAAGGATTAGGGATAATGTGAGACAACTTAGATACAACATCTGATTTGATGGCAAACATTTCAATTTAGGACAGGTTAAAAGGGTGTTAGAACTTTGATCAAGAGAACTAACCTAGTATCTTATTAGTATATCTCCTTTCAAATCAAATTTGTCAGACCAGTCTTATCTCTCCTTCAGGACTATATATTCATTTAATATAACATTAACAACAACAACAAAAAAAAGCTTCTAATAAGTCCTCAATCTTCAGCAGTTGAAATGTCCTTTAATATTTGTGTCTTTTATGTAAAGTAATTCTTCTGCCCATGCTCCCTTCTCCCTCAAAAAATCGAAAAGGGATGGAAAGTTTAAAAACACAAGACACATAAAAACCACAAAATTATACCCTACAATACATCTGTATGTGGACAACTTTCCAAAACAGTCCATTTTTCCTGGATTTAAGATCAGACTGAAAGGAATGCTTTAGAAGAAAAACTATAGTAAAGGACTATTTGGTCTTTAAGTAGATAATCTGGCATGAGGTTGAGCCAATAACAAACCAGAAAAAGAATGACAGTGATGTTAAAAGATCAGATCACAGCAAATTCAAGTACCCAAGAAAACCTAACAGAATGTCATTCCTCAATGGCTAAAATCAATTAAGAATAAATTAAATTAAAATCAATTAAAATCAACAGTTAGGTTTTAGAATTTTGGTTAAAATACAATCAACACAGATTTCAGGGAAGCTTCAATTAATATTAATATGTAAAAAGCAAATCAATCCCTCTAGGGTGGCTACAGTGACTGAAGTTCTAAACACCTGAAGCAATATATTATCATAAGAACTTCAGAGAAGTGTTTTCAGTTGAAAACCCTAAGCTCTATCTACTTCAAGGAAAGGGATTTTGGAAATGCTTACATTAAATTCTCCTACTCAACCCCTTTTTCTCAGTTCCAATCTTTTCCCAAGTAAAGAAATTTTAAAACATGCAAAAAGTATGAATTATCCAGGAGGACCTAACAAACAGGCACAAATAACAATTTGTTAGTGAGTAAAGTGTGGCCTCAAGAAAAAAGAACACTCAACAAGGGACCAGGAGACCAGGGTTCTAGTCCTGCCTCTGACACTAAACTAGCTGAATGGCCTTGGGAATGTCACTCAGCTTCTGCAGGGCTCAGATTTCTCTTGCATAAAATGAAGGGTAGACAGACTAGATTATCTCTAAGGTCTTTCTATTCACATTCTGGAATACTCAACCTCAAACTTCAAACCAAGACAAAACTAACAGCAACATGAAGCTATTAACAATCACCAGTCCAGTCCTTAGCCAACAAATGCTCCCAGTGAATTGACCAGGAAATGCTAGTGAAAATTTCTACAGACCAAATACTCAACTTACTGTGAATCAATAATCAAGAAGCCCAATGAAGTACCCAGGAAAGTAAGAAAGAAAAATGTCTTCTAAACCCATACACAAAGCTCAGCTCCACCCACATCAACTACCTGCCTTTTATACAAGACCTCTGAGGGATAAGCCTCACTTAATAATAAAATACAAGATTGAAAGGTAGAGATTCATTTATCATTAAAAGTAAATTATACCACATCATGACTAATGTGAAAATGTTTAATGTGAATGTATAAGTAGGAGCCTATATCAGATTGCACACTGTCTTGGTGAAGGAGGAGGAGAGGGAGAAAATTTTAAATTCAAAATTTCATGGAAGTCAATGTTGAAAACTAAAAATAAATTAATTAGGTATAAAAAAGTAAATTATACCTCTTTACAAGCATTCTGCAGTGTGGAAATAGACAAGTGTGACATATGAATTTTGACTTGCCTTCTGAAACAGCTCTGTGATAAGAGATTTCTCTGGGAATAAACACCTGTTACTTCTGCAACCAGTACAATTTTCCAAGTTTTTCACCATGTATTTCATTAGGCCTTGGTCTGAAAACCTTGAATCTGCACTAATATTTTACCGAACAAAGAAAAAAGTACAACATTCAACAGAAAACCTGGGATTCTGAAATGAAACTCTCTACTTTGCTAAACCCTAAATAAAAGGAATTCTTGGCGGAAACACTTCTTTGGTCTGTCAAGCCACTTTCAGTACAAGAATAAAGATATTCACAAGTGGACATATATATGGAATAAAACCAGCCAGCAAACTTTCCCAAGTGTCTACCTCTGTTCTATATTTTTTTTTACCCAAATACCTCTTGGTTTCACTACACTATTTTAATTCAAATGAACAAACTTATGTATGTTAAATATCATTTGAAGAGTACTGAGCTACTATTGAACGATGCGCAGAAGAATACTTTTACAATCTAGCAAGGAAGAAAGCATTTACACAAATAACCACAAAACAAAATGAAACATAACTGCATAGAAAAGGCACAAAGTGCAAAGAGATTTGAGGAGGGAGAGATTACATTCAGTAGGAGGAAGGCGGTAGGAGGGGCTCGGGTGGGAATCAAGGGAAGCTTCAAGGAGAGAGTCTCAGGACTAAAATCTTGCCATCATTCACCCGGTTAAGCTGGGGACGACTTTTTCCATACCAGCTGAGTTCCATTTGCTTTCTGAAAACTAAGCTCTTTCCCACCACCCAGCTTACTACATTTGGGCTGGTCTTTTCTCGAGAATGGAGACTATGTTCCCCTAACCACTACCCTCCCCCAAAGAGTGACGGGAGGTGGTAGGGAAACCTTGAAAATCTAACTGTTAATTCCAACACGGCCAAAGATGAAAAAGGGAGGGGAAGGAAACCTCACAGTTCACTCAGGAAGAAATTTTGGGAGGGGAACTGTTCTGAGTACGCCTAAATATCTCCCACCACCTTCCCGCCTCCCCCCACCCTCGTCTGTTACTAGGAGGAGGGGTCAGCTCACGAAGGTGGGGGAAGGGGAGAGAAGTTCCCGTCAGCAAAAGAGGCCGCCCCCCCATCCCCCGCGCCGAGCAAGAACGAGAAGGGGGAGGGGTGGGGCGCGTTCCGTTATGGGGGGAGGGGCAACCCCGCCCCTCCCCCTCCACCTTGGCTTCCTCGCAGTGGGGGCACCCCCCACCCCGGTCCTCGTATATCTACGGCAAGGAGGAAAGCAAGACCAGCCCCCCCTCACCCCCAGACCCGTCAGGAGCCCCTTCCCTTCCCCCTCCTCACCAAACGGGCGGCCTCAGCCCACGTGCGCTCCTTCTTCCTCTTCTGTTTGTCCTTCATCCTCCTCCTCCTCCTCCTCCTCTTCCTTGGCGGGGGTGGTGGCACGCGGGGCCTCCTCGCGGACCGGGTGGGCACGGGGCACGAGGGGCCGGGCGGCGTCGGGACTGAGACTGGCGGCTGGGGTCGCGTGGCGGCGGCGCGAGGCCCGAGCCTAGGGCAGGGGACGTGAGAGGATGAAGGAAGAGTTCGGGTGGAGGTAGTGGTGGCAGAGGAGGCGGAGGCGGCCGTTCCACGCGCCCCGGATGCGCCCGTTACCACAGCGGCGGCAGCGGCCCCGCGATCACTAAGGAATGCGGCGGCCCCACATAACAACGGGGTCAGAGGTCACGGCTTTGGCGTCCGCCCCGCCCCGCCGCCGCCGCGCGCCCCTTTCCCTAGCTAAGGCCTTGGGCCTCCTTGCGGAACCGCTGCAGTTGGGGGTAAGTGAGGGAAAGTGAGAGAGAAATGGGAAACCGGCTTTCCCGTCGTTCTGGTGGGGGGGGCGTGTGCGTGCGAGAGAGCGCGCGAGCGTGTGTGTGTGTGTGTCTATGTATGTGTGTGTGTCTATGTGTCTGTTGTGTATATGTGTGTCTCTGCAAGGAATTGGGGGGGTGGGTGGGTTGGTTTTTTTTTTTGAACAAAAACAAATCTCAAGAGCCGCTGGGAGTTGTAGTCCTCCGCCGCTTATCGGGCATTCTCGCTCCGGAAGGGCATAAGGATCTTAACTGGCCTGGACTACATTCCCCAGCAGTCATGGTGGCTCAGGCTCTTTCCGCCCCAGTCTAACCCCGGTAGTAAAGGATGGGGCTGGGGGCGGGAGAGGGAGTAGGTAAACCTGGGGAAGAAGCGAGCGGAGTCTCGCGAGATTACGGAGCTAGATTATGGGGCGGGTTAGGTCTGAGGGATGCTGGGAGGGCAATGCTGGGAAGGGGCGCCGAGGTGCCTTGTCCCTCGGTGCGCCATCTCTCCCGCCTACCCCCAATCACCACTGCGGAGCCTTCCATAACTCTCACCAGAATGGAGGGCTGGCCAGGCCCGTAGCATGGAGGGGGGCTGTAGGAGTTGGGATAAGAACACAGATTTCCTGGTGCCAGACCCCCTGCCCAACCACCTTCCCAGGAGGTCGGAAAGTGGACTGGAAAATTTGTTTTCAGTTTACCAGACGTTGTTAGGCAACATTTAGGGGCAGTGAAGGGCACTGAAAATACCCTGTTCTCTCCCTAGACATCAGTTTCCCTATCTGTAGAATGAAGGATTGGATGCACCTTTCTAAGGCCCCAGCTTTGATAATCAGTTTCCAAGGACCTTTTCAGCTCTGACCTTCTATGAGTCTTTGAATTTATAGATAAACACAGACTGCTTTTGGGAGCCTGTGGCAGTCTCCCACTGTGGCCAGGGTGCAACCGTCTCACAACCTTTCGGATAGAGTTGTTACCTCTGAACCCAGAAGGCTGGAGCTCCCTCCCTAAATGACTCACAGTTGCACAATAATGGGGGAAATGATCAAATTCTCATACAAATGCAGTAATTATTGTGTGACTGACAAGTAACATTCATGGAGCTGGCCCTGCCGATGCATTTGACTTGTATCTGGGCCAGTTCTTTGTTTAAAAACAACAACAGCAACAAAACCTTAACTTAACAGTTGCATCTAAAGTGGCCTTACCAAATGAAAAACTACATAGTCCTGTCCCTTGGTATTAGCAAGTTGGGAGTCTTTGTCTAGGGGAAACCAGCCAGTGAACCCCAAACACTGAAGTTAAGCTTCTTACAGCTCAGCTACTTGGGGTGTAAATAGAAGATTTGAGTTTCTAGCAAACAAACTCCCTCAACTGAACTGGAAAATTCTACATGTAATACAGTGTATTTCTTTGTATCCTTCACACTCCTTTCTGACTGAGTTAGTTGTTAAAATGTAAAATAAGGTTCGTAAAATATGTTGCTGATTATAAACTGAGACAAACCGGTTAGATTCTCTGTTTCAATTTCTTAATCTTTAAAATGGTTAAGTAGCAGCTACCACCCCCCCACCCCCCCCCCCCCGTTACCTCATATGGGAATGATACATTTCATTCTTTTGAAACATGTTTTAGGTACACTGGGTAAATTGTACTTGAAATATGCTAGCTGAACAAATTGTGGTGTGTAAATGTAATGGAATTTAACTGTACCATAACAAACAATGAATATGAAGAATTCAGAGAAAACTTATATGAGCTAATGTTTAGTGAAGTAAGCAGAACCAGGAAAGATAGACAGAGAGAGAGACATAAAATGACAATAACAATATAAATGGAAAGAAGAAAGAAACCTAAAACTGGATGTTACATAATTATCATGTCCAACCTTGGCTCTGAGAACAGAGGGAAAAATACACCTCCCTTCTTTCTTTGCATAGATAGAGATTCCTGTGTGTGAAACATTCCATATACTATCAAGACTCCTTTGGTGTGCTGGGTGTTTATGAACTGCTATTTTTCTTTCTTTTCTTTTTTTATTCTTTGTTCTGAGAGATGGCTAGATGGATAGGGGATAGATATGTTGGGCAATAAAAGTGACATAAAAATAAAAGACATAAAGAACTAAAAATATAAAATAAAAATATAAAGTATATCCATTGGTAAGATTCTGTACCAAAAGGTTGAACACCAAGTGACGAATTTTTGCCAGTAGTAATTCATGAAACTAACTACTGTGTCATCTAAGGGAGTATGATCCTCATCAAAGGAGCTGAAGACCTTAGATTCAGAGCTAAAAGAGAACTTAGAGGTTGTCCTGAAAGGTCAAGTAACTTGCGTATGTTTACACAGGAAGTAAGTGGCATCATCAAATTCAAACCAAGGTTCATTGTCTCTAATCCAGTGCCAGTATCACAGATCTTTTAAGTATGGAAGCATTCATTCCTCTGGTATTTATCAAGCTTTTTCTATCTGCAAAGCCCTTGGCCTTAGCATAGATTCTTTTGTTTAAAGAATGAACCATCGGCATTCTTCACTGAGATAAGATCAGGGCATAAAAGTATAAACCTTTACAAAGTACAGTATAGGGCATACAACAATGAATAAACTAAGACCATGGAGTTTAGAGTCTAGTACAGGATGAAACAGGTACAGTGTACTTCACAATTTCAAGGATCAACAATCCTGTCATTATCACTACACCTTCTCCTTGGAGATTGCCAATGTTACAGTGATGTAGATGACCATCATACCATTTGAATTTCTTTGACTTAAAAATTCATCACTCATAGTGATGAACCTCTTCCAACTTAGCCCAGGATGGCCTCAGATATCTGACAGTCTAGACTCAGTCTTTACAATTTTATGGAACCTGCCAGAGTTTGTATTCCAGACATAGATTTTAAGAGCTCTAGTCACAACCCTACCATGATTAAACACCAGAGGAATGAAGAGTTATAGTTAGACACATACACAAATAAATATAATAAAGTATATAATATGAATGTGAAATTACAAGTTCAGTTGTACATGTATTTTGCAATGATTTTAAATAATTTGATTTAAACAACTACAAGTACCCTGATGTAGGCCTTCATCACCTCATGCCAGGACTGCTTCAGGCAGGTCTGTCTGCCTGAAACCTCTTCCTACCTCCAGTCCATCTTTCACCTAGCTGTTAAACTGATCTTCCTGAAGTACAGATCTGATTATATCACTGATTATATGAATTATATCATTCAGTAAACTCCAGTGGCTCCCTGTCACCTCCAATATTCAATATAAAATCCTTTCTAAAAAGCCTTTCATAACCCAGTCACTTCCTATTGTGAATCTTCTTATAACCTTACTTCCTTTTAAAACTCTACAATCCAGTAACACTAGCCTCTTTGCTTTTCCTTGCACAAGACACTCATCTCCCAACTCCAAGCATTTTTATTAATTGCCCCTCCAATCCTGAAATGCTGTCACTCCTCATCCCTGCCTCCTGGATTCCCTGGATTTGTTTAAGTTTCAGTTAAAGTCCCACCTTCTGCAAGAAGCGTTTCCCAGTCCTCCTCAATTTTAGTGTCTTCCCACTGAGACGTCCCCTAGTTTATCCTGAATCTGTCTTATTTGTGCATAGTTGTTTGCATGTTGTCTCCCCATTAGATTATGTTCCTTAAGGACAGGGACTGTCTTTTACTTTTCTTTGTATCGCCAGTGCTTAGCACAGTGCCTGGCACAAAGTAGGCACTTAAATGCTTGTTTACTGACTGACTAAACCTAGTTTTTCAACTAAATTAAACCCTTAAGTTAATTCAGTTTTCAAAAGTATTAGAGAATCCTAGGAATTTAAAGTGAAAAGGAACCACAATGGAACCTCAATACTACCTGATGTACATAGTGGAATTTAAGGTAAAATCAAGCCACCCTGAGCCCCCAGTGAAACATGAATACTGAAGTATGAAAAGTACAGTGGCAAGTAGACTTTCCCAGAAGGCATTTCTAGGATATAATGATACCATGTTGTTCAGATCCAGTATCTTATTTTGGTTCTAACTGTCCTAAAGATCATTTACTCTCCAATGTATGTTTCCTATAGCTTCATCTACCCTGGAATTTCAGAATTCCACATGTTCACAGACTACCCATGCTGTGCTGAGAATCTTTTGGAATCTGAATGATCCAAGGCTACATGTCTAGTCAAAATTGATGGCATACATTTTTACAAAGTGCTACCCAACTTCATGTTGTGAAGCGGAGATTTGAAATCCCTTCACAAATACTTGAACTGCCATTGAGTATATCAAGGAGATAGAGAAAGAGGAAAAAGTTTTATGTGTACAAAAATATTTACAGGAGCTTTTTTGCAATGGCCAAGAACTTGAAACTAAGGGAATGCTCGTCAGTTGGGATTAAACAAATTATGATGTGTAAATATACTGTAATACTATCATGCCGTAAGAAATGAAAGAAAGAGATGATTTTAGAGAAACACGGGGAAATTTTTTTAAACTAATACAGAGTGAAGTGAGGAGAACCAGGAGAAAATTTTCTATTATGCCATCAATGTAGTAAAAAGTAACAGTTTTGAAAGACTTGAGAATCTGATCAACGCAATGATCAACCATGATTTCAGAGGACCAAGGATGAAAAATGCTACCTACCACCTAACAATAGTGGAAAAATAAATATTCCAAATGAGACACTTGTTTTTGGACATAACCAACATGGAAATTTGTTTCACTTGACTATGCTTATTTATTCTGAGGGTCTTGTTTTTTCTTTTTCTCTTTTTTTTTCCCAGGGAGAGAGGAATTTAGAGAAAGAAAAAATAAATGCTTGATAATTGCCCAAATAAAATTTAGTTTTTAAAATAATTTTTAAAACAAGAGAGAAAAAATACCATAGGGCTCTAGAATTACATCACTTAAGAAAAGCTTTAATTACTTATATTTAGGATCATGGGATTTAGAGTTAGAAGGGACCTTAGAGATCATCTATTTCAACACCCTTATTTTATAGATGAGGAAAAAAGAGGCCCCAGGGGGTTAAGTGACTTGCCCATGGTCACAAAAGCCAATATTCTTCAACTACAAATCTGGCACTCATTCCACTATACCTTCTATCCCTAAATGCTTCTCTTCCTTAGAATAGTGCTTGGGATTTGCCTAGGCTGCTAAGGAATTCAAAAGCTGGGAAAGATGTCATGATCCAGTCAGAATTTCACCTAAAACATCAAAGGAGAGTAAGACTAGCTGTCTTAAAATTCTACAAGGATAAATTTCTTGACCTTATTGTAGTTCATTTCTGTATTTAATCATGCTTAACGTTAAGTCTCTTTTCCTCATCTCTAACTTAAATTGCACTCTAATTTCAACTCATTTCTACTTAGTGGAGTCTTTCAGTTGTATTTTGGCCTCTATACTAAGTAATCTTTATCACTTTAACCTTTCTTCATTGGGCCAGTTTCCCATCCTTTTAATCATTTTTGTTGTATACCTTTGTACCCTCTCAGGCTTCTCTATATCCTTCATAAAATCCAGAGCCTATAATAGTGTTAGGCATTTGTTGGTAAATGGTATATATTTATTGGATTTAGATAAAAACTGCACATAATAATAAAAGCCTGCCATAGTACTAGGGATATTGGAAAGATTATTCTGCTGCTCTTCTCTGGTTCATGTTGTAGTACAAAATCATGTTAATGATTTTATTTTTAAATAATAGTATATTCTATTCAAATTGTGAGCTGCTTTTACTCATTGGTTCTTTGCTTCTCTAATTCTACCTAGACAACAATTCTTCATATTGTATTTATATATTTTCTTTTTTTTTTATTCTGAATTTACTAACAGAAAAAGGGGAATGTATGTGAAGATATGAATCTGTATTATAAACATCTTGCTCTTTGAGTATATAATAAATTTAATGTGTTATTTTCAAAACTGCCCCGCTTGTCTGTTGTTTCTACTGACCTTCTTTTTGTTCTCTCCCACGCATTTGAAAAATGCTTCAGTGACCTTTGTTTTTATTTTGGCAACCTCATCTTCTGCTTTCCTTTCCTCCAAATTTTTGCATACACATACAAAATTGAAGTAAAGTAAAACCTTCTTATCAGATGTTCATAGTCATACAAAATAAATTCCCTCCCCCATCAACTGACCATGTCTAAAAATGTATGCTTCTTTCTGCAGTTGAGTTCTTCACCTCTCTATTAGAAGTTGCATAGCATTTTTTCAAATATGGTCCTTTGGAATTTGGTCATTAATCAGAGTTCTTCCAAAGTTGTTTATCTTTACAATGTTGGTATCATTTAAATTGTTCTCTCATCATTCTCATTTCACCTTCCATAAGTTTATATGTCTTCCCATATTTCTCTGAAACTATCCACTTAGTTATTTCTTACAATATAATAATATTCCATTACATTCACATACTATAATTTGTTCAGCCATTCCTCAATTCATGAATATCTTTTTAAGTTTCTAGTTTCTTGCCACTAAAAAAAAAATTACTATAAACATTTTTGTACATATGTGTCCTTTCCCTCTTGCTGTGATGTCTTTGGATATAGGCTTTATATGGTATTAGCTAGGTCAAAGGAAATGCACAGTTTAGTGACTTTTTGTGTATAGTTTCAAATTGCTTTCCATAATGGCTGGACCAATTCAGTGTATTTAGCTCAACAGTGTATTTATGTGCCTGTTTCCCCACAGCTTTTCCAAAAAATTTTCATTTTCCTTTTTTGGGCATTTTCCCCAATCTGATGAGTGTGAAATGGAACCTTGGAGTTATTTTAATTTTATTTCTTTTGTTATCAGAGATTCAGAGTATTTTTTCATATGGCTATTGGTTAAATATGTATTTTTTTAAAAATTAATATTAGTATTCATTTCTAAAAATTTTTAAGTTTCAAAAAAAATAAAAATTTTAAGTTTCAAATTCTCTCCCTCCTTCTAGCCCCTTCACTCTTTGAGAAGGTAAGCAATATGATACCCATTATACATGTAAAGTAATGCAAAATATATTTCCTTATTAGTCAGGTTTAAAAAAAAGGCAAGAAAAATAAAGTAAAAAAATAAGCTTCAATATGCATTCAGAGTTCATCAGTTCTCTCTCTGGGGGTGTATCACATGTTTCATCATGAGTCCTTTGGGGCTGTGTTGGATCATCATCTTGGATTGGAGTAGCCAAGTCTTTCACAATTGATCACTGTCACAACATTACTGTTACTTTGTACAATGTTCTCCTGGCTCTGCTCACTTTGCATCAATTCATGCAAGTCTTCCCAGGTGTTTCTGAAATCATCTCCCTTGTCATTCCTTATTGCATAATAGTGTTCCAGGAGTTGTGAACTGATCCAACCATTCCGGAGAGCAATTTGGGACTATGCCCACAGGGCTATAAAAATGTGCATATCCTTTGACCCAGCAATACTACTTCTAGGACTGTATCCCAAAGAGATCATAAAAATGGGAAAAGGATCCACATGTACAAAAATATTGCAGCTCTTTTTGTGGTGGGCAAGAATTGGAAATTGAGGGGATGCCCTTCAGTTGGGGAATGGCTGAACAAGGTGTGGTATATGAATGTAATGGAATACTATTGTGCTATAAGAAATGATGAGCAGGCAGACTTCAGAAAAACCTGGAAAGACTTGTATGGACTAATGCTGAGTGAAGTGAGCAAAACCAGGAGAACACTGTACATAATAACAGCCACAATGTGCAGTTACTGACTTTGATAGACTTGGATCTTCTCAGTAATGCAAAGATCTAAGATAACTCCAAAACACTCATGATGGAAAATGCTGTTCACATCCAGAGAAAACTGAGTCGGAATATAGATCAAAGCATACTATTTGCTTCCTTTTTTGTTGTTTTGTTTCTTCTTTCTCGTGGCAGCTCCCATTGGTTCTAATTCTTCCTTACAACATGACTAATGTGAAAATATGTTCAATATGAATGTATATGTAGAGACTGTATCAGATTGCACAGCATCTTGGGGAGGAAGATGGGGAAGGAAGGAGGGGGAGAAAATTTAAAACTCAAAAACTTATGGAAGTGAATGTTGAAAACTAAAAATAAATTAGTTACTTAAAAAAAAATAGTATTCCATCACAATGATGTAACACAACTTGTTCAGCCATTCCCCCAATGGATGGGCATCCCCTCAATTTCTAGTTCTTTGCCACCACAAAAAAAAAAAAAAAGGCTGATAGCCCAGACTAGATTTCTTCTTTAAAAACTGCCTTTGGCCATCTGTTGGGGAATGGCTCTTATTCTAATATATTTGAACCAGTTGCTTAATATACCTTGTATGTCAAACCTTTAGGCAACCTTTCTATAAAGATTTTTTTCCCAGTTAACTATGTCCCTTCTAATTTTAACTGTATTTAATTTTGTTTGTTACAAAAAAATTTTAATTCTAAGTAATTAAAATTGCCCATTTTATCTTCTGTGATCCTCTCTATCCCTTGATTGGTTATGAACCCCTTCCTATTCAGAGTTTTACTATATTTCCTTCCCTGCTCTTCTAATCTGTTTATATATTAGATTGTTGATATATTTATATTTGCTTATATATAGGTCATGTATCTATCTGGAACTAATTGTAAGATGTTGGTCTAAACTGTTTCTGCCAGACTGCTTTCCAGTTTTCCTACCAATTCTTGTTGAATACTGAGTCCTTGCCCCAGAAGTTGGGGTCTTTGGGTTTATTAAAAACTATGCTATGATTAACATGGAAATATGTTTTGCATGACTACAAATGTAAAACCTATATCAGATTGCTTGCTTTCTCAATGAGGGGGGTAGGGAGAGAATTTGGAACTCAAAATTTTAAAAACAAATGTTACATATAATTGGGGGAAAATAATAAATATTTTTTGAAAACCTGTTATTATGTTTGAATCTTTATGTTGTTGACATAGTCTGTACCACTAATTGTCTTCTTTATTTTTTAATGAGCACCAAATAGTTTTAATGATGCCTTGTACTCTTAGGATCCCTTCCTTTACACTTTTTTTTCATTATTCCTCTTTAATCTTGATCTTGCATTCCTCTAGATAAATTCTGTCATTTTTTCCAGCTCCATAATATAATCCCTTGGTACTTTGATAAGGGAGGGGGAGTTTGCTAGGTGGCACAGTAGATAGAGTCAGGGGTCCTCAGCCTTTTTTGTGTCATGGACTCCATTGACATGCTGGCAAAATCTATGTACCCCTACTCAGAATAATGTTTAAATGCATAAAATAAAATACATAGAATTAAAAAGGAAAACAATTATTTTAAAATATAGTTATCACACTAATTTTTTTTAAGTTCACAGACCTTAGGTTAAGAACCCTTGAAATTTCTTCCCTTCAAGATCCAGCGTAAATCCTACTTTGTCCATGAACCTTCCCTCTCCTTTGCTGTACTTAATGTCTTTAGTCATTTAGTTATGTGACACAGTGGATAGAGTGCTGGACCTGGAGCCAGGAATGCCTTTATTCAAATCCAGCCTCAGACACTTACTAGCTTTATGACCCTGAGCAAGTCACTTAACTTCTGTCTGCCTAATTCTTGTCTGTAAAGTAGGGATAATAATACCACCTTTCTCCCAGTGTTGTAAGGATTAAATGAGGTAATTGCAAGGTGCTTTGCAAACCTTAAAAGTGCTGTGTAAATGCTAGCTCTTTAGTATGGGCTACCTTGCATATAGTGATCTTTTTATGTCTATGTCCTATCTTACCAATTAAAATATGACTTCCGTGAGGGCAGCGATGTTTTGTTAATCTTTCTAACTCCACCACCTAACACACGTAGTAGATGCCCAATAAATGTTTGTTGAAGATAATATTGAAGAATCATTTATATACACTAATGAGAATTTATATTCATGTAGCATTTTAGTACATTATTTCATTTAATCCTTATAAGAGCCCTGAGAATTAGGTGCTTTTCAGGTATTATTGCTTCATGCTCTGTTTATGGTAACAAAAAGCTGAAAACTAAGAGGATGCCCATAAACTAGAGATTGGCTGGATAAACTATGGTATGTAAATATAATTGAATATATTGGTTGTGGTTAGGGAATTGGAACACTCCTTGCTCCCCATTGCCACTGGCCACATTCTCCCTTGACTGCCATTACCCAGTAATATTTCCTCATTTGAAGTTCATTCAATCCATATTTATCATCTGTTCAGGGTTCTGGTAGCTATTGTCTACTGATTTCCAGGACACTCTCCTTCCATCTTCAGTGACTTCAGTGTCTGGCTCATGAGGTGTCCTTCCTCACTGTTCTTTCTCTCATACAAGAAGATTTCGTAATACATATTGATACTCCCTTATATATTATATGCAGCTAGGTGGTGCAGGAGATAGAAGACAGGGCCTGGAGTTAGGAAGACCTGAGTTCATATTTGACTTCCCTTAGACACTTACTAGCTGTGTGACATTTGGCAAGTCACTTAAACTTGTTTGCTTCAGTTTTCTCATCTGTAAAATGAGCTGGTGAAGGAAATGGCAAACCACTTCAATATCTTTGCCACAAAAACCCCAAATGGGGTCACAAAGAGTCAAACACAACTGAAAAATGACTGAACAACAATATGTACCATAACCTCCCAATTCTTCAATTTATTTATTTCTCATGACCTACTCCTCCACCCACCACAGCTATACCCAAAGATGGTCATACCCTTGACTTTGCCATCACCCACAAGTGTTCCACATCCATGTTCAGAAACTCTGAAATTCCTTTATCTAATCATAATTGGTTGTCATTTCCACCTCTTCCTCTGCTTTGCAACTTCAAATCCTGTTTATCATTACCAAGACCTCCAATCCTCATACCCCACAGTTCTTTCCCAAGCTATCACCCCTGCACTGGCTATACTCTACACATGGTGAACCAGTTCAACTGTACTATGCTCTTGATTCCCATGCATCTTTATGCTACCAGAGATAGTGCTCTTGCAAATCCCAGCTTCGTATTACTCCCACCATTCACTACCTTCATTCCTACTCACGTGTTGTTGAATGAAGCTGGAGAAAACCATGAAACCTTCCTGACTGGGTCTACTATATGCTTATGTTACATAATCTCAGCTAGGTCTTCATTGAAAGGCAGCCCTTTGACACCTCCCTAATTGATTAACTATCTCACTTAACTATAGCAGCTTCTCTAAACATTTCTATCCCTCCTCCAACCTATAACTTCCCCTCTCTTGCCCTCTCAGCTGAAAACCTTGCCTCCTATTTAACTGAAAAAAAAAGGCCATTCACTGAAAACTCCCTCTTCTCCCCTCTTTTTCATTTCACACTATTCAGATGCTTTCTACACTATCTCCTCCTTTACTTCTATTTCACATGAAGAGATAGGTTTTCTCCTTGCCAAGGCTAACATGCACTACATGCACTAGTGGTACCATTACATCCTGTCTTTACAGCAGACCACCACCGCTTTATCATCTGAACTCTCTCATTGATTTTTAATTACTCCCAGTTTACTGGCTGCTTCTGTGCCTACACACCTATTCTCTCCCATCCTCAAAAAAAAAAACCCTCATTTGATCCATCAGTCCATACTAGCTATCATCTGCTTCCTTTCTTCTCATTTATTGCTAAATTCTTTGAGGAAGCCAACTGCAGTAGATGCCTCCATTTCTTTTCCTCCTGCTGTCTTCCTAACTCTCTTCAGCCTAGCTTCTGACCTCATCATTCAATCAAAACTGCTCTCTCCAAAAGTTACTAATAATTTAATTGCCAAATCTAATGGCCTTTTCTCAATCCTCATCTTTCTTGACCTTTCTTGCAGCCTTTGACACTGCTGATCACCCTCTTCTCCTTAATATGCTTCTCTCTAGATTTTAATGATGTTGCCCTTTCCTGCTTCTTCTCTTACCTGTCTGACCACTCTTGCTGTATCTTCATCCACATCTCACCTGCTAACTCTTAGGATCCCCCAAAGCTCTGTCCTGGATCTTCTCTCTATATACTATTCACTTGGTGATCTCATCAGCTCCCATGGTTTTATTTATCATCTCAATACAGATGAAGAGATCCTTTCCTTACAAATGTTAATTTATAAACGTTATTTAAAAACAAAGCAATATATACAACTGAACTCAATACATATATAATTTAATACAGTGCTTGTCATTAGCCAGGAGTGGAATAAATATTTTATACTATAACTGAGTATTCACTTTTGTCCATTGGTTAAGTGGCTAAATATAAAAAAATGAATTTCCATCTCTCAGCAAGAGATCTTACAAAATTATTCTGCAATTTTCTGCCACACATTTCTGCAGTTAAGTATTTTCACTTTATTCTTGTTTTAAATCAAAATACAGAAATAAATTTGATACAGAACCATATTTAAGACTTTGTTTATCTGGTATTAAGCCAAACATTGCAAACCTATGTTCATATCAAAAAAAGGTCCAATATCAAAATTAAGTTTATCTATGATTATAGTATTATGTTAAACATCTTCTAAGTTGCAGCTTGTTTTATTAAAATGTTATTTTATTCAACAAAATTTGTAAAATAAATATAATATTGCATCTTGTAGAAAATAGGAAACCTGAATTGTTGTTAGGTTTCTTCTTTTAATCCTTACAAAATGTCCTCTACAAAAAAATCATAATTATATTTAGAGTTTTAAATTACTGGTAAGATAAAATTTTATATAATTATATAATGTACATTTTTATTTTGGATCTTCTTTGGCAAAAATTTTATATTTATATAAAACATTTAAAATTATATTTTATGTATTTATGTATAATATATGATATATTAAATTGTATAAAATATAACATGTAATATATTTTTATTTTTATGATTATATAATGTAAATTTTGATTTGCCTTGGAGCTTTTTTGGCAAAAGTTAATTTAAAGATTTAAAAAGACTGTTGCTATTTTAAACACTTAATGAATAAATCTGAAAGAATATTATGAGTATTATATTAAATTATCCTGAAGGTTCATAACACATTTTGTTGTTGCAGGGGGTTCAAAGGACAAAAACATTGTGAACCACTAATCTAATCCAGCTTCATCATTTTACAAAGGAAAAGACAGTCCTTAATACTTGTGTAGATTTTTCTCATTAAAACAAAATGTTTAGATAGGAAAGTAAGTGTGTAAGTCAATAGTTTTGATAGTTTCTTGAAAACCTTTTTTGGGGGGACAATAATAAAGATCCAAGATTTTTCCCCCACAACTTTGGTCTCATCCATCCTCTCTTTGAGATTATCTTGAAAATCTATTCCTGAGTTATGAAGCAGGGCTCTGCTGGAATGCAAAACAGAGGATTTTATATTTTATCCTGGAGATGATGGAGAGCCACTGGAGTTTAAGTATGGGGGTAAAACGATCAGACTGGTGTTTTAAGGAAAATCACTTTGGTGGCCAAATGAATGATGATCTGGAGTGGGGAGAGGCTTGTGGCAATCAGAACCACCAGTGCGCTATTACAGTTAGCATAAGTGATGAGGTCCTGCACCAGGGTGGCAGCAGTATCAGAGGAGAAAAGGAATCATAATTGAGAGCGTGTTGCAAAGGTGAAATTGACAGGCCTTGACAAGAGATTGGATTGCAGGGGGAGGGGAGTGGTGAGAGATAGTGAGGAGTTAAGAATGACATCTAGGTTTCATGAGCCTAGAAGATTAAGAGGTTGGTGGTGCCCTCTACAGTAATAGGGAAGCTAGGAAGTAGGCAGCATTTGAGGGAAAGATACAATGAGTTCAGTTTTAGACGTGCTAAATTTAAGATGTCTACTGGACATCCAGTGAAAGATGTCTGAAAGGCATTTAGAGATGTGAGATGAAGGTTAGCAGAAAGATTGGAGCAGGATAAATAGATTTGAGAATCAATAGCATAGAGATGATAATTAAAAACATGAGAGATGAGGAGATCCCCAAGTGAAGTAGTTTAGAGGGAAGGAGAAGAGGGTCCAGGACAGAGCCCTGGAAGACACCTATGTGAGGATCCAGCAAAAGAGACTGAAGAGTGTTCTGATAGGTAATAGGAGAATCATAAGGGAACAACAGTCCAAAAGGTCAAAGTATATAAATAGGTAGCTTTCAAAAGATGAAATCTAAGCTATCAATAGCCATATGAAAAAAAAATGTTCCATATCAATGATAGAGAAATGCAAATTAAAGGATCTCTGAGGTTCCTATCAGATTGGCAGAGTTAACAAAAAAGAAAAATGTTAAAGGGCTAATGCTCTGTTGCTGGAGCTGTAAATTGGTACAGCCATTCCAGAAAGCAATTTGGAACTATACCCAAAAAGCTACTAAACCATATATATCATTTGATCCCTTGATACCATTACTAGACCTATACCTTCAAAGAGATCAAAGAAAGAGGAAAAGGAGTTAAGCACAAAATTATTGATAGCAGTTGTTTTTGTAATGTCAAAGAACTGGAAATTAAGGGGGTGCCGGCATATCAATTAAGGAATGACTAAGGGGCAGCTAGGTGGCGCAGTGGATAGAGCACCAGCCCTGAAGTCAGGAGGACCTGAGTTCAAGTCCGGCCTCAGACCAAACACTTGTCACTTACTAGCTGTGTGACCCTGGGCAAGTCACTTAACTTCAGTTGCCTAAAAACAAAAAAAAAAAAAAAAAAAGAGGAATGACTAAACAAATTGTGGTATGTGAATGTAATGGAATACTATTATGCTGTCAGAAATAATGAAAAGGATGGTTTCAAGGAAACCTGGGAAGACTTGTACGAACTGATACAAAGTCAAGTGAGCAAGTCAAAAAACAAACAAACAAAAAACAATTTATACAATCATGACACTGTACACACAGACAACCTAGAAAGACTTAAGAAATCTGATCACCACAATGACCAACAGTGATTTCAGAGGGCCCATGATGAAATGTGCTGTCCACTCCTAATGGATTCAGTATGCACATTGAAATACACACACACACAACACACACACACATATATATATGTACATATGTTTGCATAGACAAACATAATTCCTACATTGGTCATGTCTTGTGTGTGTATATGCACACACACATATTTACACACACATATAAAAACAAAAGTAATATTGGACATGCCCAATATAGGAATTATTTTTGCTTCACTGTGTGTATTTGTTACAAGATTTTGTTTTTTAGGGAGGGAGAAGTGAATGGAAACAGATTTGAGAACTGAAAAAAATTTTTTTAAATTTTTAAATGGTGCTCGAGCTGAATCTTAAGGGAAGAGAGGGACTCTTTGAGGCAAGGTAAGAAGGGAATGCATTCCAAGGTGTGACTGATGAACAGGGAAAAGGCACAGTGAAAAGAGATGGAATATCATGAGTCAGGAACAGAGTAAAAACAGACCTGGCAGAGTACAGGAATATAATAAAACTGGAAAGGTAGATTGGTGCTATTTTGTATGGGACTTAAAAAGTTAAACAAAGGAGTTTATATTTTATTCTAGAGGTAATAGGAAGCTACTAGTTGGTTGAATGGAGAAGTCACATGTTCAGATATATGTTATGGAAAAATTACTTTTTTAGTATGTGTAGAACAGACAGGACAGGGGAAGAGATTCCAGCAGGGGAGACCAATAAGGAGACTGTTGCAACAATTAAGGACAGAGGTAAGGAAGGCCTGAACCAAGGTGGTAGCTGTGTAAATTAAGAGAACAGGTCAGATGCAAGCTATGTTGTGAAGGTAGAAATAGCAAGATTTGGCAACTAATTGGATATATGGAATGATGGAGAATTAGGAGCTGAGGCTAACGTAGACAATATGAACCTGAGAATCTGAAAGGTTGGTAGTGTCTTTGACAAAAATAGGGAAGTTTAGAAAAAGAGAGGAAGGGGTGGGAGTGGGGAATGAATAATGAGTTCAGTTTTAGATATGTTACATTTAAGATGTCTCTGAAACATCCAGTTTGAAATATTCTATAGGCAAATGGTAATATGAGAATAGGAGAGACTTGGGGCTAGATATATAGATCTAGGAGTCAGCTGCATAAAGATAATAGACTAAATCTAATGGAGCCGATGAAGTTAAAAAAGAGAAAGTATGAATAAAGGAGAAAGTAGCCCAAGACAGAACCTTGGGAAACACAGTGGGCATAATGTGGATAATGAGGTAGTCATCGAGGCTGAGAAGGAGTATTCAGAAAGGGAGGTAAAACAGGAGAGTATAGTTTCACAAAAACTCGGAGAGGAAAGAGTATCCTAAAGAGTGGTCAGTGTCAAATGCAGTACACAGGTTCAGAAGGAATAAGACAGATTTGTCAACTAAAAGATCATTAGTTACTGAGGATAGTTGCATTTGAATACTAAGGTCAAAAGTCTGATTATAGAGAGTTAAGGAGGGAGAGGAGAGGAAGAGGAAGCACCAAGTGTAAAAAACTTTTTCAAGGCAATTGGATGAAAAAAGGAGGTGGGATATATAATAGTTGGAGGGGATGATTTACTCTATTAAAGGTGGGTTTTGGGCAGGGGTTTTTTTTAGGGTGGGAGTCACTTGAGCATGTTTGAAGGCAGTAGGAAAGAAACTATTTAATAGAAGTTGAAGATGTGAGGGGGGGCAATGACTGAAGATGAAATCTACTAGAGAAGACAAGAGTGGAAGATCAAGGGCACATGTTAGAAGAGTTGGCTTTGGCAAAAAAGGTCAGAGACTGAGGAAAAGGAATGAGTGTGAAATATTACCAAAGAGTTTTGAGATGAAGAAAATGGAATAAGAGGGAGCTACCATCAAATAGCCTCAATCTTTTCAACAAAATAAGAGGCAAACTCAACTCAGAGAGTGGAGAGTTTGGGGGGCTTCAGGAGAGAAGAGGAAGTTTGAAATGGTTTCTAAGGGTAGTGATATAGGGAATCAATTAAGAATAAATGGACTGCTTTGTGATAGCACAACTGAGAAGCTGGATTAACATTAATTTTGAATGATTTAGAAATCAGCGCATTTCTTTTAGTTTCAGCAACTTGAGAATAGTGTCAGACTATGTGGATGATGGAAGATTACTTAGGGCTAAGGTTTGGCAATAGAGGAGTGGTAATGGGCCAAAGGATGCAAGGGCAAAGGAGTATAGAGTTGAAGATCCTACCAGTTGGGTTGAGATTGGAGAGAAGAATAAGGTTAGAGCAGAGATAATGACCTTAGAAGATACTAAGAAATGGAAGGAATAGAAAGCTCCATGAGGGTAGCTGAGCAGGTATGGGAAGGATACGGAGAAGTGGAATGATAGGAAGTTATGGTCTGATAGCAGAATGTCAGAATTTTTTATTAGGGAAGTAGAAATGTTTTTGTTGTCTTTCTAGTTTTATGCCTAAATGCCTTTGGGATGCCTTTGCTTAGTTGGGTCAGTAGCCAAGCTTTCGTTAAACTTAAGAAATATCTATTCTCAAACATCCAAAGAATTATTTTATAGAGCTAGGAAAAATAATACCAGAATTCATCTAGAAGAACAAAAGGTCAAGAATATTAAGGGAATCAATGGGAAAAAGTGGTTAATGAAGGTGGCTCGGCACTGCCAGATTTCAAACTATATTACAAAGTGGTGATCATCAAAATAATTTGATACTGACTAAGATAAAGAGTGGTGGATCAGTGGAATAGATTAGGTACACAGTACACAGTAGTGAATGACCATAGTAATCTGCTGCTTGATAAACCCAAAGATCCAATGTTTTGGGGTAAGAACTCACAATTTGATAAAAATGTCTGGAAAAATTGGAAAGCAGTTTAGCAGAAACTAGGCAGTGACCAACATCTCACACCATATACCAAGGTCAAAATGGATAAATGATTTAGACACAAAGGATAATATCATAAGTAAATTAGGGGAGCATGGAAAAATGTACCTGTCCGATCTATGGATAAGGAAAGAGTTCATAACCAAACAAGAGATATAAAGGCTCGTGGGAAATAAAATGAGTAATTTTTATTATATGAAATTAAAAACCTTTTGCAGAAACAAAATTAATGCAGCCAAAATTAGAAGGAAAACAGGAAACTGGGAATACATTATTACAAGTTTCCTCATTTCTCAAATATATAGGGAACTGAGTCAAGTTTATAAAAATAAGAGCCATTCCCCAGTTGATAAATGGTCAAAGGATATAAAGAGTCAGTTTTCAGAAAAAGAAGTCAAAGCTATGAATAGTCACATGGAAAATAACACTCTAAATCACTATTAATTAGCAAAATGCAAATTAAAACAGCCCTGAGATACCACTTCATACCTATCAAATTGGCTAAAGTGACAGAATAGGAAAATGACAAATGCTAAAGAGGATGTGGAAAAATAGAGATACTAATGCACTGTTGGTAGGGTTGTGAACTGTTCCAGCCATTCTGGAGAACAATTTGGCACTATGCCCGAAAGGCTATAAAACTGTACTCTGAACCCCTTTTGACCCAGCAATACCACTACTATGTCCCAAAGAGGAAAAAAAAGGGGGAAAGGATGTATTTGTACAAAAATATTTATAGCAGCTCTTTTTGTGGTGGCAAGAATTGGAAATTGAAGGGATGCCCATCAACTGGGAAATGGCTAAACAAGCTGTGGTATATGATTGTAATGGAATTCTACTATGCTATAAGAAATGATGAGCAGGGTGCTTTCAGAAAAACCTGAAAAAACCAATGTGAAGTGAGTAGAACTAGAAGAACATTGTACACAGTAATAGCAATATGTAAAGATGATTATCTGTGAAAGACTTACCTACTCTGGTCAAGGACAATGATCCAAGACAATTCCAAAGGACCGATGATCAAAAATGCTATCCTTATCCAAAGAAAAAACTTATGAACTCTGAATGCAGATTGACACATACTTTTTAAATTTTATTTTACTTGGGTTTTTTTGGTCTGTTTTCTTTTGCAACATGGCTAATATGGAAATGTTTTGCATGATTTCACATGTACAATTGATAGTAAATTGCTTGCTTTCTCAAGGAGGGGAGGAAGGGAGAGAATTTGGAATTTTTTTAAAATGAATGTTAAATTTTTTTACATGTAATTGGGAAATATTTAATGAAATTCATATATATATATATATTTTAAAATATCTATTGTACAGACCAGAATCTCCAAGGAATTGAAATATAGGCTTACCCAAAAGGCAACAGAGAGGTTCACAGTGAGCATCAGCGAACTGCAGCACATAACAAACAAGAAAATTACATCAGAGAAGCAACATAAAGGGTATTATCAGGGAGACAGATGACTAGTAAACAAAAGATGATGTAGTCACTTGACGAGAGTGAGAGATAGACAGCATACTCTGTTGATATCCTCCATGTGAAAGGATTTCAAGGAAATCCCTGTGCACACTAGGGGGAATTCCTGTGGTGGATATGTAGGAACACATAGACAAAAATTGCCAAGGATGGAAAGTCACAGATGGCATGTGATCTACATCTCTGGAAGGAATGCCCCTCTTAATCACAGAGCCATTGGCATATTGAAACAAGTGTAAAACCTTATATTTATTCCTATTTCACTTTATCCCATTGGATTCAGCCTAACATTCTAATCTGCTGAGGTGCTTTTTATCCCTAGTCTATCATCCAACATGTCAGCTGATCCCACTAATACTGTTTCATCTACAGTTTGATAAGCATGTTCTTGATGCCTTTATCCAAGTTATTGGCAAAAATGTTCAAAAGCACAGAGTCAAGCACAGATTCCTTGGGCATTCCACTTTGGTGTTGTTACCAACTTTTTGGGTACAGCTATTTAACCAGTTGTAGATCCACCTAATTGTATCATCATATAGACAATATAACCATTTTGTCCATGAGAGTAGCATGAGAAAATTTGTCAAGTGCTTTGCTAAAATTCAGGTAAAATATTTCCTGATGGGTGAGTGGTCAGATGATATGAACAAACAGTTTTTAAAAGAATTGCAAACTCTATGAAAGATTGTTCTGAATCACTAATGCAAATAATGAAAGAAAATGCAACTCAAAAACTATTATCTCACTTCCTCAAATTTGCATTTTGGAGGGGCTATGGAAAAATAGGCATATGAATGCACTGTTGGTGGAACATGAATTATTCCAGCTACTCTGAAAAGCAATTTGGACTTCTGCTAAGAAAGTGACTAAAATATCCATACCTTTTGACCCAGAGATACCAACTATGTCACCCAAGAAAGTCAAAGATAGAAAGTTCCCATACACCAAAGTATTTATAGTAGGGAAAAAAAATCAACTGGAAACAAGATATAAATTCACTTGGGGAATGGCTATCTGAATTGTAGTACATGAATATAATGTAATATTATTGCCCTGTGTGAAAAAATAAATTTGAATAATCAGAAAGCTGAAAGGCAGCATGGATAAAGAGCTGGTCTCAGAGTCAGAAAAACTGGAGTTCAAATCCCACCTCTGACACATACTGGCTGATACAGGGTAAGTCACTTACTCCCAGAATCCCCTTACAACTCTAATAATGAAAGTGTTGAAAGAGTAGGTTCTGACCTGTCTCCCTAAAGTAAGTTCCTCACCAAAATCTCTCTAAACTAAAGAAATCACAGGTCTGGTTTAAAGAATATAGGGGTTATTTTTTGTTGTTGTTCAGTCATTTCAGTCATATCCAACCCTTCATGTACTCATTTAGAGTTTTCTTGGCAAAGACATTGGAGTGGTTTACCATTTCCTTCTCCGGCGGATCCAGTGCATCCATTCTGTCAGGCAACCAGAGGTTAAGTGACTTGCCCAGGTTCACACAGCTAGGAAGTATTTGAGGCTGGATTTAAACTCAGGTCTTCCTGATGTCATACCCAATGCTATGTCCACTGAGCCTCCAGTTGCTTCATAGAGAGGCATGGGATGACTTAAATTCATAAAATGATGCAGAAGGAAGGGATCAAAACCAGGAAAACAATTTACCTCCCCCATGAAGAGAGTCATGTGCAAATGGTCCTTTGAGTCAAGGGTTACATAAAGACATGGTTCTTTGTATGGAGTAGGAAAGGATGAATTAAGAAAGGAAGGTGATATAAAAATGAAAGATACCAGTAAAAAAAAATGAAGTAAATCTGGGTAAACTATATATACAGCATTCCCCTAACCTACCAGTCTAGTAACTATCAAATAAAGATATGGGATTAGTTTGTCATGGTCTGTTCTATTAATAATAGATTTTTATCACTCTCTTAGTTTTACACCACTTAGATTTATCCCTTATGCCCTTCTCCCTATTCCCTCCTAAAGAGCCTTCCCTTATAACAATTTTTTTAGAAAAGAGAAAAGAGAAAAAAAGTGAGCAACTAGTCAACATAAAAAAAAAATCTGGTGTTATATGCAGTGTTCCCAGCTCCACAAAGGAGTAGGTTGGAGGTATCATCTCATATCTCTTCTCTGGGACTTGTTCTTTGCAATTTCACAATATTGAGTTTTAGTTCTTTTGTAATGGGTCTTTCCAATTTATTGATGTAATTGTCTATACATTTTCCTTCCTATGTTTACTTAATTTGCATAAGTTTATGTAAATCTTTTCATGTTTCTCTGTATTCATCATATTTATCATTTCTTACATCACAGGAATATTCCATCATATTCATTTACTGCAATTTGTTTAGCCATTTTCCAGTTGACGAGCATCCATTTTGTTTCCAATTCTTTCGTACCATGAAAAGTATTGTTATAAATATTTAAGTGTATGTAGATCGTTCTTTTTGTCAAACTTCTTGGAGTATATGTTTAACAGTGCAGTCTCTAGGTCAAAGGATATGTCATGACTGGTTCTGAATAAAGATATGGTTGCTGATTGAGATAAAGATTTCCTTCTCTTAAATATTCATTTACATTCTTTTTACTGAGATGTTCTAGAATTTTGCTAGAAATCAAAGTCTAGCTTACTACATGACCAAATATTCTGAAACTGTCCCATTTTCAGTTTTTTATGCCATTGGTCTACCTCCCCCCCCCCAAAAAACCATCATAATGATGCAGAAATTCCATTAATTCAGCAAAGTAACTGAATAATGAATCAAGTCAGTAAGCATGATAATCAAAATCATACATATGACACAGAAAATGGAGAATCCTAGGGTGAAAAAACATTGAGATTGCTCAGAAAAATACATCCATACTAATTAGACCATGTCATATGCACCTATAGAAGTTTACACATGAGTACTTATGGTCACAATATATGTGGTACAAACATTATTGTGATAGCAAAGGTTGATAATTTTCATTATTTAACAATTTTGAGGGATTAGCAATGTCATTATAGGGAGCCAAGATGGCAGAATAGAGAAAGCATTACATCCCAGCTCTCTCAACATTTCCCTCCAGACAACTTTAAAATAATGCCTCAAATCAAATTGTGGAGTGGCATAGCCAACAAAAAGTTGGGGTTAGACATCTTTCCATTCGAAGACAACTTAGGAGATCAGAAGGCGAGGTCTGTGTGACACTGGAGTAGGGGTTGGCCTGGAGCACACATAGCAGCAACACCAGCTGTGGACCTTGGAGATGACTGTGATAGCAGCAGCAACAGCTTCAGGAGTTTTCATCCTAGCACTGATAAGGAGATTGGAAAATGGGTCAGAATGAAATTAAAGGGGACTCCTGTGCTAGCACTGGACACAGGACCAGAAGCTGTTTGGCAACCCCGTTTCCCATATGCATTTCTGACTCAGAGTTCTAGGGTGGAGAGAAGTGCTAGTGCTTGTAGTTATAAGGGAACAAGGGCCCTTCCTGGGTAAGGACCATAGCATAGACCAGAAGAGCAATGACCACACCTCTCCCAGATCCTTTGGAAGCACCAAAAACTGATAAACCCCCAGAACTAGCCATGAAAATAGCAGGGTGAAAAAAGCCTGAAGCTTGGGGCAATTCCCCAAGTGATGACAATGTCCTGGATGAACAGAGCCCACCTTTAACATAAAGTTTAAAGTCAAGAAATAGGCTGGAAAAATGAGCAAATAACAACAACAAAATAACCTGACCATAAAAAGCTACTTTGGTGGCAAGGAAGATCAAGACAATCTTAGAAGTCAATGATGTGAAAACAGCTATAAGCAAAGCCTTGAAGAAAAATGCAGGAGCAGCTAGGTGGCACAGTGGATAGAGCTCCGGCCTTGGAGTCAGGAGGACCTGAGTTTAAATCTGGCCTCAGATACTTGACACTTACTAGCTGTGTGACCCTGGGCAAGTCATTTAACCCCTATTGCCTCACCAAAAAGCAAAAAAATAAAAATAAAAGTTATTTTCTTCAGTGTTTTGTGCCTCTTTTGCCACACTGTTAATTTTCTTCTCATAGTTTTCTTGTATTGCTCTCATTTCTTTTCCCAGTTTTCTTCTACTATTTTAATTTGATTTTAAAAATAATTTTTCTTACTTTCTTTAGCTCTTCCAGCAATTCTTTGGTGAATTAGTAAAAATAGAAATAGAAATAGAAATAGAAAGAATAGTAGAAGAAAACTGGGGAAAGAAATGAGAGCAATATAATAAAACTACAAAAAGAAAATTAACAGCGTGGCAAAAGAGGCACAAAACATTGAAGAAAATAACATTTTCCCCCTTTGGCAGTCAGGGTTAAGTGACTTGCCCAAGGTCACACACCTAGTAAGTGTCAAGTGTCTGAGATTGGATTTGAACTCAGGTCCTCCTGACTCCAAGGCCAGAGCTCTATCCACTGTGCCACCTAGCTGCCCCAAGAAAATAACATTTTAAAAAGCAGAATTGGCCAAATGAAAAAAGAGATATGTATTTCATAAGGTCTCATATTTCTTCCAGGTGAAGGAGAAAATACTGAAAGTTGCCAGAAAGAAACCATCAAATACCGGTCAGAATCACAGAAGATTTAGCAGCTACTGTGTGTATGTGTATAAATATATGTGTGTGTGTATGTGTATATATATGCACATATACACGTCCACATGTTTGTATGTACACACATATCTGTATATATAAATACATAGATACATACTTGGTGAGGTGTAGAAATCTATCAAATGCAACAAGGAACTAAGGGGGGAAGGAGATAAAAGAAATGGAAGGGGGTGGGGTGATCAAAGGGAGGGCAGATTAAGGGAGGCAGAGGCCAGAAGCAGAACCAACTTTTCAGAAGGGACATAATAAAAAAAGGGAGAGAAGGATAAACAAGAATAGAATGGAGGGAAATACACAGTAAACACCCATAAAACAGAAGTGGATAGCAGAATAAATTAGAAACCAGAATCCAACATTATGTTGTTTACAAGAGACAGCTTTGAAACAGAAAGACACAGTTGAAATAAAGGGCTAAAGCAGAATCTATTGAGTTTCAGTTGAAGTTTAAAAAAAAAAAGGAAGGGGTAGTAATCATGATCTCAGACAAAGCAAAAGCAAAAACAGACCTAACTGAAAGAGAGAATCAGGAAAACTACATTTCACTAAAAGGTACTTTAAACAATATCAAAAATTTTCACAGCCAAGTTTCTCTGATAAAGGGCTCATTTCTCAAATAAATAGGAGAACTGAGTCAAATTTATAAAAATAAGAGCCATTCCTCAATTGATAGATGGTCAAAGGATATGAAAAGGCAGTTTTCAAAAGAAGAAATCAAAACTTTATAGCTATATGAAAAAAATGCTCTAAATCACCAGTGATTAGAGAAATGCAAATTGAAACTACTTTGAGGTACCATCTCACATCTATCAGAAATGACAAATGCTGGAGGGAATGAGGGGAGGATAATAACTTGATAGAGTTGTGAACTGGTCCAACCATTCTGGAGACAATTTGGAACTATACCCAAAGGGCTATAAAATTGTGCATGCCCTTTGACCTAGAAATACCACTGCTAGGTCTGTACCTCAAAGAGATCAAAGGAAAATATGAAGAATCTATATGTATAAAAATATTTATAGCAGCTCTTTTTGTGGTGGTAAAGAATTGGACATCAAAGGAATACTCATCAATTGAGGAACGGATGAACAAGTTGTATCATATAATTGTGATGTAGTACTATTGTGCTATAAGAAATTGGGGGGGTGGTTTCAGGAAAAAAAACTGACATGACAAGACCTAAATGAAGTGATACATATTGAAGTGAGAAGAACTGAGAGATCATTTTCCATAGTAACAGCAATATTGTAATGATAATCAGCTGTGAAAGCCTTAGCTACTCTGACCAAGACAATGATCCATACAATTCCAAAGACTCCTGATGGGTAGTCCAGGGCAGGCAGTGTCCAGACAAGCCAGCAACAGGCTATACGCCAGCAAGCCAGCAGGAGGCCTTGAGCCCCAGTGCAGGTTGGTGACTGAAGCCCGACAGCTCTGGTGCGGCAGCAGGTGAGCAAACAGAGCCCCCAGGCCCTCTGCCCCATCACCAGGCCCCCAGTAGGCCCCAACACGGCACCAGGTGAGCAGTCAGGCCACACACCTCCTGTAGCCCTGATGCAGCACCAAGCCCACCAAGGCCCCCAGTGCAGCATGAGGCAAGTGGCCAGGCCCCAGTACAGCTCTAGGCTAGCGGTCAGGCCCCCTGCCACCCTGGCACAGTGCCAGGAGAGTGGCCAGGCTCCCACAGCATCTGCATTGCACCAAGCAAGCATTCAGGGCCTGCAACTACTAGCAAGAGAAGTTTAGGATAGTACTCCCTCCACCCCAGGAGCAGAGCTCAACTAATAACAAAATAGTTGCGACACTTAAAACATTTGAGGAGAGATTTGCCAAAATGATACCAGTAATTGTTCCAGTTTCATCTCAACTCTGATAAACCTAGACATTTAAGATGTTTATCAAAGGTCTTTTATTGGGAAAAAAGTAAGTATGTGAAATACATATGTGACATTTATGAGTAATATTTGCTCTAAATAAACTGTTGAAAACTTAGTTGACAAAATTTTAGATCAGCTTAAAAAAAAGCATGACTTTTGAAATCTCTGAATGCCTTGGTTCTCAGTATTATCATTCCTTATTGAATTTATTTCTTATCAAAATATGTAGTTTTAAGACTTTTTTCTGATGGTATTATGTAATTTTTTTTAGAGTGGGTAGGTGGGAGTGTCACTTGTATGCTACCATACAGCTGACATGTATTTTGTCTATTCTGTATTATCTTAGTAGTTTCATGCTATATGTGTACCATAACCAACCTATTGCCTATGAGAAACATGTAAGATAATGTATTTACAGCCATTGTTACAAGTTTATAATGTATTTTTGTATCTTGTTTTATGTGTATGTTATATAACATTCAAAAAGAATTTTTTTCCTGATTGAGAAAAGGATACAAAATGCAAAACCCACAATTTTGATAACTGAAAATTGCCAGTTGTTTTGAAGTACTTTATTATATTGAGAGTGTTGTTTTTCTTGGGCTTTTAGTTAGCTACTGAATGAATACATTAGACACATTCAGGTTTTAGTTGGGATTTTACGTAGCTTGCATTTTAATTCTTTGATTCTTTGCTGTTTCTGTTAATCCATAGCATTATTTTAATAAATGTTATGATACCAACTTATTAACTGTGGACTATGTCTGTTTATTAACCTATACATGTTTAATTTAAATAAATAAAAACAAAAGAAAAAAAAACAAAATAGGCTGGAAAAAATGAGCAAAACCACAAAAAAAGAACCTGACCATAGAAAGTTATTGTGGTGACAAGGAAAATCAAAACACAAACTTGGAAGAAGACAACAATGTCAAAATGCCTGTATGCAAAGACTCAAAGAAAAAATGTGAGTTGGACTCAGTCCCAAAAAGAACTTGGAGAAGAGCACAAAAAGGATTTTTTAAAAAATCAAATAAACAAGGTAGAAGAAAAATTAGGAAAAGAAATGACAGTGATGCAAAATAGTCATAAAAAAGAGACAATAGCTTGATAAAGGAAGCACAAAAATGGGGAAAGATATACAAAAATTTACTGAAGAAAACAACTCCTTAAAAAGTAGAATTGGCCATATGGTAAAGGAGGTAAAAAAATCTAAGAAAATAATTCCTTAAAAGTTAGAATTGGACAAATGAAAGCTAATGACTCCATGAGACATCAAGAATCAATCAAATAAAATCAAAAGAAAGAAAAAATAAAGGAAAATGTAAAATAACTCATTGGAGAAACAACTGACTTGGAAAATAGATCCAGAAGAGATAATTTAAGAATTATTGGACTACCTGAAAGCCATGATCAAAAAAAGGACTTGGACATTCTACTTCAAGAAATTAATCAAGGAAAACTGCCCTGATATCCTAGAACTAGAGGGTAAAATAGACATTGACAGAATCCATCAATCACCTCCTAAAAGAGATCCCAAAATGAAAACTCCAAGGAACATTATAGCCAAATCCCAGAACTCTCAGGTTAAGGAGAAACTATTGCAAGTAGCCAGAAAGAAACAATTCAAATATCATGGAGCCACAGTCAGGATTACACAGGATTTAGCACCTTCTACACTAAAGGATCAGAGGGCATGGAATATGACATTCTGGAAGGCAAAGGAGCTAGGATTACAACCAAGAATCACCTACTCAGTGAAACTGAGCATAATCCTTTGGGGGTGAAAGGGGAGTGATTATTAAATGAAATAGAGAATTTTCAAAGATTCCTGATGAAAAGACCAGAACTGAACAAAAAAAAATTTGATTTTCAAATGCAAGACTCAAGAAAAGTATAAAAGGGTAAAAAGGAAAGAGAAAACAGGGGTTCAATAAGGCTAAACTATTTACATCCCTACACAGTAAGATGATACTTGTCAGGAGTATACATAGACAGAGGATAAGGTGACTTTGATGGGATGACATCAAAAAAAAATCAAGGGAGAAGAAAGAGGATTACAGTGAGAGCAGAAAGAAGGGAGAGATAGAATGGAATAACTTATCTCAGATGAAGAGGCACAAAAGACCCTTTTATATAGTATTTACAGTATTACAGTGGTGGGGAATATCAGGGAGGGGGCATAGTAGGCATTTTTTCAACCTTACTCTCATTGGAATTGACTCAAAGAGGGAATAACATATGCAATCATTTGGGTATAGAAATCTGGCTTACCCTATAGGGAAGTAGGAAGAGAGAGGGTTAAGAAAAGCTAGGGGACTGACAAAAGGGAGCAGATTGGAGGAGGCAGTGATCAGAAGCAAAACACTTTTGATGAAGGACAGGGTAAAAGGAGAGAGAGGATAAATAGGAGGAAGACTCATGATGAAAAAAATGCTATCCATTTCCAGAGAGAAAACTGATGAACTGTAAGTGCAAATGGAAGTATAATTTTTTCATTTTTTTGTGATATGGCTAATATGGAAATATATTTTGCATGACTTTACATGTGTAATTAATTGATATTTTGCCTGCCTTCTCAGTGGGTGGGGAAGGTGTGGGAGGGAGAGAGAAAATTTGGAATTCACAATTTAAAAAGAAAAAAATGTTTAAAATATTTATAAAATAAAAAAATCAGGGGAGGTAATGGCTAATTGTATTAGTCTTAAAAAAATGAGCTCGAGACTACAGGTATATAATGTTGCGTATACTGTGAGAAGTAGCTGTATTGTCAGTTGGTTTCACTTGTGTCCTTTGCAGCAAGGAAGGGTTTGATGACAAGGTATATGAAGAAATGACTGAAATAAAAAGCAAAAGCTGTTTTTTAAAATGGTTAAGAAAATAAGCAGGATTAGGAAATATGCTAGGTTGCACATTCTATTCAGGCACGAATCCTATTTTTTATGTAAACTATGTATAAAATGTTTTGTCCTTCCTAGTGCCATATTCTTCCCACAGTAGTTATTTTAAAAATGTTTACCAAAATAAAAAAGTATTTGTGTATACATATATACACATACTATATATATGTAATATACACAGATGTAAATAAAATTTTTATTGATATCTTTTATTTTTCACATCTGCTACATATATCTCCCCTTCACCCCTAACAGAGAGCCATCTCATTTTAACTCTGTGTAACTCTATATTTCAAGTATTTTTCTTGTAAACAACATATTGTTGGATTCTGGTTTCTAATACATTTGGATATCCTTCTCCATTGTATGGGTTAATCACATTTCCATTCACTATTATGTGGCAATTGTGTGTTTTCCTCCATCATAACCTCTTATACTTTCTTCTCTCATTTCCCTCCACTCTATCTCCTTTACAAAGAAATGGGTGACAAATGAAAATGAATTTCATCACCACTAGTAATCTATAATTGAACATATCTGTTATTACTCTTCTGTCCCTGCTCTCTTCACCAAGCCCAGACACTAATCTCTAGTTCTTACACTTTCTTTCTCTCTTTCAATCATTTATGATCCACCCTCCAAAGCTGAAGTTTGTTTGCTTATGACTGTTACCTTCCTGATTCTACCCTCTCTTATACTCTAGTCTCCCTATATTCTTGTTGAGTTTATTATATTTCTAAATTATACTCCATGTTAAACCTGTCCTTTGTCCAGCTCAAAGTAAGGTTCATGAGATGCCTACTCCTTCCACTCCTTCCTCCATGTTTATATACTCTTCTCACATACTCCATTTATGTAAAATAGTTAAGTTTTTCCCTTTTAATCCTCATATATTCCCTATCCCATTTTCCTTCCATTTTCTTTATTCTCTTATAACAACAACAACAACAACAAAGAAAAAAACCCCATACTTAGACGTTGTGCTTGTCTTCTTTAAGGACTAGTATTCTAAAAGGACACTTTTCTCTTTTTCTCTCATCGGAATGTAGGCACTTCATCATCATTTAGCCTCTTCCAGTTGCTCAAATATATTTACCCTCCTATTTACCTTTGACACCTGTTTGCATTTCAGTCAGTCATTTCATCAGAGATGCTTTCAAAGTTCTCTGTTGTATTAAAGAGCCATGCTTTCCCCTGTGGGATTATACTAAGTTTTGCAGAGTAAATTATTCTTGGTTGTAAGTCTTTATCTTTTGCCTTTTAAAATATGGTATTGCAGGATTTTCTCTTCTTAATACAGTTGCTATATAGTTTTGTGTCATGGTTTTCTGAGAACAATAATTCTTAAATTCTCTCTTAATCTTTTTCCAGTTAAGTTTAAAAAAAATAGGTATCTTCCATTTTCTTGTACTTTTCAATCTTTTGACTATGTTCTAATAGTTTTTGCTTTCTCATGAAACCATTGAATTGTTTAGTTCATTCTGTTTTTCAGGGAGTTCCCTACTTGATTAAGGTTTTCTGCCTTCTGTTCTAAGCTGTCTATCTATCTATCTATCTATCTATCTATCTATCTGTATTTAATTATTTATTTTTGTTTATTTAGTATTTTATTTTCCTCCAATTACATGTAAAAACAATTTTAACATTCATTTTTAAAACTTTGAGTTCCAGATTCTCTCCCTTCTTCCTTCCTTACTCCCCCCCTCCATGAGAAGGCAAGAAATTTGATATAGCTTATACATATACATGTGTGGTCATGCAAAATATATTCATAATAGTCATGTTGTGAAAGAAAACATAGACAAAAAAAATCAAGAAAAATAAAGAAAGTTTAAAAAAGTATGCTTCAGTTTGTATTCAGACACCAATTCTTTCTTTGGGATGGATAGCATTTTTCATCATAAGTCCTTCAGAATTGTCTTGGATCATTGTATTGCTGAGAATAGCTAAGTCATTCACAGCTGATCATCTTACACTATTGCTGTTACTTTGTACACAGTACATTTTACTTTGCGTCAGTCCATGCAAGTCTTTCCAGGTTTTTCTGAGAGCATCCTGCTTATCATTTCTTATAATACAGTAGTATTCCATCAAAATCACATACCACAATTTATCCAGCCATTCCCCAATTGATGGCCATACCCTGAACTTCTCATTTTTTGCCATTTATTGTACATATAGGTCTTTTTCCTTTTTTGTTTTTTATCTCTTTTGGGATACAGACCTAGTAGTGGTATTGCTAGGTCAAAGGGCGTGCATGGTTTTATAACCCTTTGGGCATAGTTCCAAATTGCTCTATGGAATGGCTAAATCAGTTCACAACTCCACCAACAATGCATTAATGTCTAATTTTTTCCCACATCCCCTCCAACCTTTGTCATTTACCTTTTTTGGCCTATTAGCCAATCTAATAGGTATGAGGTAGTACCTCAGAATTATTCTAATTTGCATTTCTCCAATCAGTAGTGAGAGTATTTTTTCATATGGCTATAGATAGCTTTGATTACTTCATCTGAAAACTGATCATATCTTTTGATCATTTATCAATTGGGGAATGGCTCTTATTTATATAAATTTGACTCAGATCTCTGTATGTTTGAGACATGAGGCCTTTATCAGAGAAACTTGCTTCAAAATTTTTTTTCACAGGGGCAGCTAGGTGGCGCCATGGATAGAGCACCAGCCCTAAAGTCAGGAGGACCTGAGTTCAAATCTTGCCTCAGACCAAACACTTGATACTTACTAACTGTGACCCTGGGCAAGTCACTTAACCCCAATTGCCTAAAAAAAAAAATTTTTTTTCACAGTTAAAATTGCTATTTCCCTCCATTCTACCCCCTACCCCAGTTTATTCTGTTCTCTCTCTCCTTTACCCTGTCCCTCCTCAAAAGTGTTTTGCTTCTGACTACCCCCTCCCCCAATCTGCCCTCCCTTCTATCACCTCACTCTTCTCTGATCCCCTTCCCCTCCTACTTTCCTGTAGGGTAAGATAGATTTCTATACACGATTGTGTATGTTATTCCCTTTTTCAGCCAATACTTATGACAGTAAGGTTCACTCACTCCCCCTTACCTCCCCCCCTTCCCTGCCAATGTAAATGCTTTTTCTTGCCTCTTTTGTGTGAGATAATTTACCCCATCTCCCTTTTCCTTTCTCCCAGTACCTTCCTCTCTCACCCCTTTATTTTATTTTTTAGATATCATATTATATTTTTTGAGATATTCAACTCACACCTGTGTCCTCTGTCTATATATTCTCCTTCTAACCACCCTAATGAGAAAAGTCTTAGGAGTTACAAATATCATCTTCCCATATAGGAATGTAAACAGTTTAACCTTATTGAGTCCCTTATGATTTCCCTTTCCTGTTTACCTTTTTATGCTTCTCTTGAGTCTTATATTTGAAAGTCAAGTTTTCTATTCAGCTCTGGCCTTGTCATCAAGAATGCTTGAAAGTCCTCTATCTCACTGAATGTCCATTTTTTCCCCTACTGGATCATACTCAGTTTTGCTGGGTGATTCTTGGTTGTAATCCTAACTCCTTTGCCCTCCAGAATATCATATTCCAAGCCCTCTGATCCTTTAAGGTGGGAGCTGCTAAATCTTGTGTTATTTTGACTGTAGCTCCATGATACTTGAATTGTTTCTTTCTGATTGCTTACAATATTTTCTCCTTGACCTGGGAACTCTGGGATTTGGCTATAATATTCCTGGCAGTTTTCACTTTAGGATCTCTTTCAGGAGGTGATTGGTGGATTCTTTCAATTTTTATTCTATCCTCTGGTTCTAGAATATCAGGGCAGTTTTTCTTGATAATTTCTTGAAAGATGAGGTCTAGGCTCTTTTTTAGATCATGGCTTTCAAGTAGTCCAATAATTTTTAAAATATCTCTCCAGGTCAGTTGTTTTTCCAATGAGATATTTCACATTGTCTTCTATCTTTTTTTCATTCTTTTGGTTTTGTTTTGTTGTTTCTTGATTTCTCATAAAGTCATTAGCTTCCATTTGCTCCATTCTAATTTTTATGGAATTATTTTCTTCAGTAAACTTTTGTGCTTCCTTTTCCATTTGGCCAATTCTGCTTTTTAAAGCATTCTTCTCATTGGCTTTTTGGACCTCTTTTACCATTTGGCCTAGTCTGTTTTTTAAGGTGTTATTTTCTTCAGTATTTTTTTTGTGTCTCCTTTAACAAGCTGTTGACTCATTTTTTCATGATTTACTTACATCACTCTCATTTCTCTTCCCAATTTTTCCTCTACCTCTCTTGCATGATTTTCAAAATCCTTTTTGAGCTCTTCCATCACCTGAGACCAATTCCTACTTTTCTTGGAAGCTTTGGATGTAGGAGCTTTGACTTTGTTGTCTTCTTCTGAGTGTGTATTCTGATCTTCCTTGTCAGCATAGTAACTTTCTTTGGTCAGAATTTTTTCTGTTGTTTGCTCATTTTCCTAGCTTATTACTTGACTTTTAACTCTTTGCTAAAAACTCTTTGCTTTTTTGCAGGGTGAAAGATGCACTGTCCCAAGCTTCAGGGGTCTTGTGCAGCTGTTTTCAGAGACACTTCTAAGGACCTGTAAGTTTTCAGTTCCTCCAAGTTGGTATGATCTAAGAAGAGGTGATTACTACTCTCTTGGTCTAAGCTGTAGTCTGTGAGCAACCACAAACATTCTCCTCCACTGCTGCTGCAAGCTCTGCTATGCTAGTGCTCCTCCTCACCCTGGGACTGCCACCCAGGACTGTGACCCAGATCTGAGTATGGGCAAAGCAACGGAGTCCTGCCTCAGTGCTAGCAGAAAGACCCCTATAATCTCCTTCTGATCAGTTTGATACCTTTACCATCTGTGGACTGAAAGCTCCAGCTGCTGCCACTGCTGATTCTGTCACTCCTGAGGCCTGCTCCTGGTTTGCTGTGGCTGGGGCTATGCTGGCATGGCCTACAGTGGATGGTGCTCCACTCTCACCCATGTGCAACAGACCTTTCCTGCCAACCTTCCAAGTTGTCTTGGGCTGGGAATTTGTTTCACTCTGACTTTTTGTGAGTTCTGTTGCTCCAGAATTTGTTTAAAGTCATTTTTAAAGGTATTTGGAGGAGTTTAGGGGAGAGCTCAGACAAGTCCCTGCCTTTACTTTGCCATCTTGGCTCTGCCTCCTCTAAGTTATTTATTTTTCTTCCAATTTTTGCTCTAGGATTCTAATTTCACTGATTTTTTTGTTTTAATCCCTAGCTTCATTTCTTGCAGTCACTCTTGTAATCCTTATATGTAATCCTTATAGCCAAGACATTTTTTCTCCTGTGAGGTCTTCTTCTGGACTTATCTCTTGGATTTCTCTTAACCCACAGTATGTCTTCTTTGTGTTTGATGTTTTTGTCTGTTTGCTCATATTCCCAGTCTCAGTTCTTGGATTGTGACTTTGTGCTCAGGTCAATCATTTCTGACACTCCTGGATAGGCTGTGTTTGGTCCTGTTCTATTTTCTGGTTTCTACTGGCCTGCTACTCTGGATGGGGTAGTTGGTACTAGACCTGCCCGCATGATCTCTCCCCTACCTCAGTTTCTGGCTTCTATCTTAGTATTTTGGCGATCCATCATGGGTTCTGGCTTCAGCCAGTTTCTGTTTCCTCCTTGCACAGTCCCTACGAGGGTGCTAGTTCTGTCCTCTAGTGTGGTTCTGAGAGGCCCAGTTGCATGTCAGAAATACTGGTTTTAGACTTCCTTCAAGGCCTCCAGATATGCCCTGGCACAGAATTAGGCCTGTCATCTGCTGTGCCACCTAGTGCTCCTGGGAATACTTGAATGGGTCGTCTCCCTGTGCAGTGACCTGTGATGGGCGGGCTCTGTCCCCTACTTCTATCATAACAGGTTACGGCAGGGATCTAGCTATATGTGCTTCTGATTTACAGAGCTTTCTCTGGCTTGTAAGTCTCCTTCTTCAGAGTATCAGCTGACTTCGAGATTGTTTAGCAAAGTTTGCATTGGTTTTTTTGATGCAAGTCTTCTCCTGGATTCTGCTGGCTTCTGGCCATCATATTGCACAGTTGTAGTCTAGTTAGAGGCACTTACTCCTGGGTCCCTTTGATTTTCTTTATCATTGCTCTATCTGGAGCACTTTTAAAATATTTCCAGGGGTTTACATGGGAGACCTGGGCTCCTCAAAGACTTTTCGCATTGCCATCTTAAGTGGAAGTCTGGTGAGCCTGCTTACTTTTGCATCAGTCCATATTAAATAAGCCTTGCCATGCTCTGTACCTATTTTTCCTTATAGTGTAGTAATATTCCTTTACATTCACGTACCATTGCTTGTTTAACCACTTCCAGTCATGGACATCTACTTTGTTTCCATTTTTTTCTACTATAAAAAGTGTTGCTATAAATATTTTGGTTTATATGGAACCATTCTTTCAATCTTTGACCTCCATGAGTTACATGCCTAGAGTGGAATATTGCGTTCAAAGATTATGGACATTTTAGTCACCTTTTTAATTACAAATTTCATTACAGAATGATTGGGCTAATTTGCAGCTCTACCAGCAACGTACTAGGGTGCCTTTCTTTCTGCAACCACTCCAACATTGACTATCCCCATCCTTTGTCATCTTTACTAATTCGTTGGCTATAAAGTGAAACCTTAGAGTAGTTTTGATTTACATTTATCTTATTGTTAATAATTTGGAGCAATCTTTCATATGGCTTGTAGTTCTTTTTTAAAAAAGAAAGTCCTTTGATCACTTATGTATTGGGGAATGGCTCTTGTTTTTTATATGTTTGTGTTAGTTCTGTCTCTATCTTCGATATCACACCCTTAGCAACATATTTAATACAAAGGGAAGTGAGCTATTTCCTTTATTATTCTGGGTTGCACTAATTTTGTTTGTGAAAAATCACCTTAAGTTTATATGATCAAAATGATCTGTTTTAAGTTTTGTGATTGCCTATATCCCTTAGCTAAAAATTCACACAGTAGCTGTGAAATATGCCTATTCTAAACCTTCTGGGTTTTTTTATGGTATTATCTTTAATATTCAGATCACATATCCATTTTGAACTCATTGTGGTATATGGTGTAAATGTTAGTCTAAATCTAATTTGTACCAAACTGCTTTCCACTTGTCCTAGCAATCTTTGTCAAATAAGTTCTTCACTAAGTAATTTATTTACTTTAGTTTAAAAACTGTTACCTAGATCAGTTGTTTGTGATTCTTATCTAGCCTGATCTATTTTGTTTTTTAAACCAGTACCAAATAGTTTTGATAACTGTCTATTGTTTTATAGTACAATTTGAAGTATAGAATTACTATTCCTCCCTCATTCCCATTCCCCCCCCCCATTATTTCTCTTTAAGTTCTAGATTAGAACCTGTGCCCTTGAGGCTACATGTGGCCTTCTAGGTCCTTGGGTGCGACCTTTTGACTAAGTCCAAGTTTTACAGAACAAATCCTTTTATTAAGGGGATTTTATTTGTGAAGTTTCGATTCAATCAGAGGGCCAAACTTGAGGACCTAGAGGGCCACATGTGGCCTCGAGGCTGCAGGTTCCCCACCCCTGTTCTAGATCTTTCATCCTATTGAGCCTGTAATTAACCAATTCAACTTTATGTTGCTTTCTACCCTCAAATTACTTATCCCTATCAGACTGTTGATCGCTCCCTCACCCTGGATAGTCTTCTCTTCCCTGGATTTTCTTGACTATTCTTTCCTGGTTCCCCTCCTATCTCTCTGACAGCTCCTAAATTGCTTTTGTTAGATCATCATCCAACTTTCCTCCAAACTATAGGGGTCCCCCACCAAGGCTTTGGTCCTGAGCCCACCTCTTTTCTCTCTACACACTTTCTCTTATGATTTCATCATAGGAGCACAGATATGGTGCTGTAATCTACTCCCTAGGTTCAATTATCTGTAAGCAGATAACCCCCAAATCTATGTATCTTACCCCCATTTCTCTCTCTTAAGTTCTAGTTGCAAACTGCCTGCTAAACATCTCTACCTTTGTGACTCAAGGCACTCAAACCTAGCATGTCCAAAATGGAAGTTATTACCTTTCCCCTGAGTCCAATCCGTTTTTCTGACTTCCCAATTTTTGTCAATGACATCATCAATTTTCTAGTCACCAGGTTCAGAACCTTGAATTCTTTCTGGACTCCTCACTTTCCCTCACTAAAACCACCCCATATCCAGTTGGAATAGTAAAACAGTAAGAGTACTAGCCCCTGGAATCAGAGAACCTAGGTTCAAATCTTATTTCTGATACTACTTGTGTGACATTAGAAAAGTCATTTAACCTCCATAGTGGTTAATTTCCTCATTTGTAAAATGCCTGGATTGGGCTTCTGAGGTCTATGATTCTGCAATCTTATGACCATATATAAAAAAGTTTGCCAAGTCTAGTAGATTCTTTCTATGCAACATATTTTACGTTTATCCCCTTCTCTCTATTGATATGACCACCACATTAGTTCAGGCCCTCATCATCTTTTGTCCAGGCTACTGCAATAGCATCCTGAGTGGTCTTGCTTCCAGTCTCTTCCCTTTCCAAATCATCCTCCACAGTTTCGAAGTTAATATTCTTCAAGCACAAGCCTGACTACGTTTTACTTTCCTGCTCAAAAAGTTTCATGGTTGGAGCAGCTAGGTGGCATAGTGGATAGAGCTCTGGCCTTGGAGTTAGGAAGATCTGAGTTCAAATCCAGCCTCAGACACTTGACATTTACTAGCTGTGTGACCTTGAGCAAGACACTCAACCCCTTCCATACCCCCCCTACCCCACCCCACCCCCACTGCCTCACTAAAAAAAAAAATTCATTGTTTCTCTGTTGCCTGTAGGACAAAATACTAATTCCTCTGGCTCCAAACTACTTTTCCAAACTGATTTCACGTTGCTACTCCTTACACTCTGTATTCCAACCAAATTGGCCTACTTGCTGGCTGTTCCTTGTAAACACGTTCCATCTTCCACTTCTGTTACTTTGCACAGGGTATTTCCTCTACTAAGAATGCTCTCCCTTCTCACCCTGCCTCTTGGGAGTCCCTAGCTGTCTTCACAATGAAGCTCAAGTGCCATCTCCTACATGAGTCATTTCTTAATATCTTTAGCTGTTAGTGTTCCTTCCCACCTTAAGAGCAATTTACTTTGTATATACTTTGTATTGACATATTTTTCTAATTGTTGTTTTACTCCCATAGAGTGTAAGCTCCTTGAGGACAGGAACCTTTTTTTTGTCTTTGTTTCCCTAGCACAATGCCTAGCACATAGTAGGCTTTTAATAAATGTTTGCTAAATTGAATTCTTCAAATTACTACAAGGTGGGATAATATAATAAATTTCAATGGTAGGTGAATGGCAAAAATTATAACACAAATACTATGATGACTGATATTTTTGCCAAATTTTAAATTTCCTTTCATGTGACTGTCTTTTCATTAAAATCTATTTAATCAAAAATCTATAACTAAACATGAAAATATGATTTTTGACATTTGTAAGACTTTTAATAGGAATAAATTCACAAGTCAGAAAAATTCTTTGCAAGGCCTATATTCTTATTCCTATTTTTGGTTTAAAAAATACAGTCACCATTAGCAATGCCTTTGGCAGACATAAATTGCGTGATGGAATTTGCAAGTGCGGCTCAGGAAATGTGAGTGTGAACAGAAACTGATTAAATTAGCACATGCTGAAATTGCTTTCTTTTATCTGGAACAGAGGCAGTCACAAGCAAGTCTAGCTTAAAAGCTAGAGTGTAAATAGGGTTGCACTTTTTTATAATATGGGCAGAGGCAATAGATGACAAACCTTTTACAATGCCCATTTTTCCTATGCATGATATGTACCCACATATTCCCTGAAACAAAAGGGATATAAACAGCTATTTCTGGGTGCCTCTGGATGCCCAGTAAAGTGTGTAGACTTTTTATTCTAGACTAGAGTCAGAAGACCTTTCTTTAGAGAGTTGGCTCTGTCACTCATTAGCTGTGTAATCTTGGGCAAATTACTTAACCTCTCTGAACCTTTCTCTTTACCATAAGAACAATAATAACTATGTGGGGTGTCCTGATAAATATTTAACAATGAGTCCTCTGTGAAAAAATATGTAGATACTTTTAAGTTTAATCCGCATTACTAACATTTTCTCCATCACTTTCTAAAGTACAGAGAGTCGACAAAACAGTAACTAAAGACATGGTTTGTAGCATTTGCTGATTTCTGAGATGTGAATGCTTCCACTGGACATTTACTAGTTGGCTCTCCAGCACACTCCTATATCTGCATAAATAACGATTTTAGATTTGTAAAACACTTTCCTCACAACTACCCAATGAGGTGGATAGTGCAAGTGTTTACCTCATTTTACAGAATAGCAATCTGAGGCTAAGACCTTTTAGTGTTAAAGTATACTTTACCTACCTCAGGGCACATTAGAACCAAATGAGATCATGTGTGCAAAGTTCTTTGTAACTGCAAAGTGATATGTAAATGGGAGATAATATTTTTTTAGAAATCTGAAAGAACCTGTCAAAGTTATAGTATCAGAAGATCTTGAGTTTGAAAGAACTTTAGGATCCTCTAGTCAAGATGTGTCAAACACATGGCCCACAACACTCCCCAGGGCAGCTGAGCCAGATCAAAATGTAATTCCAAAGTCACACAGTTAGTGTCTAAGACCGGACTTGAACACAGGTCTTCGTTAGTTCAAGCCCAGCACTCTATCCACTAAGCCATCAAAGGAGAGACACCAACAAACATTTCCCTAAAAAGAATTCATTAGAAGCACAAGAAAGAATGCCCCAAATCATTGAGAGGATACCCATCAATTGGGGAATGGCTGAACAAATTGTGACATATGAATGTAATGGAATACTATCGTGCTATAAGAAATGATGAGCAGGCAGACTTCAGAAAAACCTGGAAAGACTTGTATGGACTGATGCAAAACCAGGAGAACATTGCACACAGTAACAGCCACACTCTGTGATGACTAACTTTGATAGATTTAGCTTTTCTCAGCAATGCAAGGATCTAAGACATCTCCAAAAGACTCATGATGGAAAATGCTATTCACATCCAGAGAAAGAACTATGGGGTCTGAATACAGATCAAAGCATACTATTTACTCCCTTTTTTCTTCTGTTTCATTTTGTTTCTTCTTTCTCATGGTTCTTCCTATTGGTTCTAATTCTTCTTTACAACATGAGTAATATGAAAATATGTTTAATAGGAATGTATATGTAGAGCCCATATCAGACTGCATGCCATCTTGAGGAGGGAGGCGAGAGGAAGGGGGAGAAAATTTAAAATTCAAAAGCTTATGGAAGTGATTGTTGAAACTAAAAATAAATTAATTAATTAAAAAAAAAGCATGCCCCAAATCACAGTTTTAAGGGAAATGCAAATCGAAATAGCCCTGAGCCTTCACCTCACACCTACCAATTACAAAAGATGGGAATAGTCAATGTTGGAGGGGTTGTAGAAAGTAAGGCACTGATGAATTCCTGATGGAGCTGTGAGTTGGCCCAGCCATTCTGGAAAGCTATTTGGAATTATGCTAAGGTAGTAACTAAAATAGTCATAAATTTTGATCCCAAGGATTACACTTCTGGTTATATACCCCTAAAATGTCAATGACAAAAAAGAAAGGTTTCCAATAGCACTTTCTGTGCTAACAAGGAATTGTAAACAAAGTAGATGGCCATTGACTGGGAAAATGGTTAAATCAATTGTGTGGTACATAAATATATGGAATATTACTGTTACAAGAAATGATAAACATAATGAATACAAATAAAAGTGGAAAGACAAAATTATTTAAAGTGAAATAAGCAGAGGCAGGAAAACAATATGCACAATAATCACATCCATGTTAACTGAAAGAATAAATACCATGAAGCAACCAAAACAATAGTGAGAAATAATAAAGAACAAGCTTAACTGCAAAGAAAAGATATGAGAAGATACCTCCTCACCTCTTCTCTACAGAGGTGCAGATGGGAGAGAGATCCACAGGTATGAAACATTGCATATATTTTTCAGATTTCCCCAACATTATTAATTGGTTTTCCTGATTTTTTTCTCTTCCTCTTTTTTCTTTTTTTTAAAAAAAGAAAATCGCCGAGGAAAACTGCCCAGATATTTTAGAACCAGAGGGCAAAATAGAAATTGAAAGAATCCACCAATCACTTCCTGAAAGAGATTCCCAAAGGAAAACTCCTAGGAATATTGTAGCCAAATTCCAGAGTTCCCAGGTCAAGGAGAAAATATTGCAAGCAACCAGAAAGAAACAATTCAAGTATTGTAAAAACACAATCAAGATAACACAAGATTTAGCAGTATCTACATTAAGGGACCGCAGGGCTTGGAATATAATATTCTGGAGGGCAAAGGAGATAGGATTACAACCAAGAATCACCTACCCAGCAAAACTGAGCTTAATCCTTCAGGGGAAAAAATGGAAATTCAGTGAAATAGAGGACTTTCAAGCATTCTTGATGAAAAGACCATAGCTGAATAGAAAATTTGACTTTCAGATACAAGACTCAAGAGAAACATGAAGAGGTAAACAGGAAAGAGAAATCATAAGAGACTTATTAAGGTTGAACTGTTTATATTCTGCATGGAAAGATGATATTTGTAACTCATGAGTCCTTTGTCAGTATTAGAGTAGTTGGAGGGGAAAAAATTATATACATATATATATATATATGTATAGTTAGATAGGTAAATAGAGTGCACAGGGTGAGTTGAAGATGAAGGGGTGATATCTGGAGAATAAAATTAAGGGATGAGAGAGGATTATATGGAGAGAAGGAGAAAGGGAGAGGCAGAATGGAGTAAATTATCTCACATAAAACAGACAAGAAAAGGCTTTTACAGTGGAAGGGAAACTGGGAAGGTGAGAGGGAATAAGTGAATCTTATTCTCATTGGATTTGGCTTAAGGAGAAAATAACATACACATTCAATTGGGTATGGAAATCTATCTTATCAGGAAAATAGGGGAAGAGGACAAGAGAGCAGGAGGATGAGAGAGGGGAGGGCAGATTGGGAGAGGGGGAAATCAGAAGCAAACACTTTTAAGGAGGGACAGGGTCTAAAGAGAGAATAGAATAAATGGGGGGGCGGTATAAGATTAAGGGAAATATACTTAGTTTTTCACAACATGACTACTATGGAAGTATTTTGCATGACTACACATGTATAACCTGTATCAAGTTGCTTGCCTTCTCAATGAGAGTAGGTGGGGAGGGAGGAAGGGAGAAAATTTGGAACGCAAAGTTTTAAAAACAAAAGTTAAAAAAAATTTATTTTCACATGCAACTGGGAAATAAGATATATAGGAAATGCAGTATAGAAATCTATCCTGCCCTACAGGAAAATTGAAGGGGAAGGGGATAGGAGAAGGAGGGGAGAGATAGAAGGGAGGGCAGATTGGGAGAAGGGGTATTGAGAATGCATGCCATCTTGGGATGGGGGGAGGGATGAGATGGGGAGAAAATTTGGAACTCAAAAATCTTGTGGAAGTGAGTGTTGAAAACTAAAGATAAATAAATTTTTAAAAACATCTTTTTAAGGACCCCATGTACAAAAATATTTATAGCAGCTCATTTTGTGGTGGCAAAGAATTGAAATTGAGGGGATGCCCATCAATTGGGGAATGGCTGGACAAATTGTGGTATATGAATGTAATGGAATACTATTGTTCTATAAGAAATGATGAGCAAGCAGATTTCAGAAAAACCTGGAAAGACTTACATGAGCTAGTACAAAGTGAGGTGCACAGAACCAGGAGAACATTGTACACAGTAAAAACAACATTGTGCAATGACCAACTTTGATAGACTTAGCTCTTATCAGCACTACAATGATCAAAGACAATTCCAAAAGACTCCTGATACAAAATGCTATCCATATCCAGAGAAAGAACTATGGAGTCTGAATGCAGATTGAAGCATACTATTTTCTCCTTTTTTTTTTCCCTTAGTTTTTCCCTTTTGTTCTGATTCTTCTTTCACAACATATATAATGTGGAAATAGTTTAATATGATTGTGCATGCATAGCCTATTAGATTGCATGCCATCTTGGGGAGGCAGGAAAATTTAGAACTCAAAATCTTATAAAAGTGAATGTTGAAAACTAAAAAAAAAATTTTTAATAAATTTTTTAAAAATTATTTTTATAATGAATGGCTTTCTGGAAGGAAGTAGATGGAGAATATGGGGAAAATCTAGATGATGTAAAAACCAAAGATATCAATTGAAAAAACTATTTCAAAAAGAAGCTATAAATATGACATATATATTGGTTGGTTAGTTGTTGTCCTTCATTCTAGAAGAGCACCAATATGACATCACTATTTTGGAGTCAAGGTATAGTGTGTCCAGCTGTGGCTGATCAGAACAATATGAGCTTGAAAGGCTCTACCACAAGTCAGACAAATAGTCCATATGAACATTTGAAGTGGAGATGTCTCTAAATTTGTATATCTCATGGTTTTTTTTTTTGAGCTACTACAATTGTGCTTTGCTCAAAGCACCTTCTTTGATGTGGGCATGCTATGTTGGGCAGTCCTGTGCCAGTGTCTCCCATGTCTCACAATTTCCAAAGTTCTTCAGAGAGGCCTTGAGTATGCTCTTGTATCACTTCTTCTGACCTCTGTGTGAGCACTTGCTTTGTGGGAATTCTCCATAAAATAGTCTTTTAGGCAAGCATTCATTTGGCATTCAAACAATATAGCCAGCCATTCGGAGTTGCCCTCTCTACTGTAGAGGTTGAATGCTTGGCAGTTCAGCTTGGGAAAAGATCTCAGTGTCCAGTACCTTATCCTGCCAGGTGATCTTCAGAATCTTTCTAAGACAATTCAAATGGAAGCATTTAGTTTCCTAACAAGGTGCTGGCATACTGTCTAGGTTTCATGGGCATACAACACAGTTGGCACAATGGCTCTGTAGACTTTCAATTGTGGTAGGTACTCTAATACCTTTCCTATACTTAACTTTGGAGCATTCCAAACACTGAGCTAGCTCTGGCAATGCATACATCAACCTCAGCATCTATGTGTAGATCCCTGGAAAATATATTGTACCAAGGTAAGTGAATTATCCACAGCATTCAAAATTTCTCCATTTGCTATAATTAATGATTCCACATATGGATGGTGCATTGCTGACTAGTGGATAACTTCTGTTTTCTTGGTGCTGTCAGGCCAAAATTATCACAAGTGGCAGAGAATTTATCTGTACTCTGTTGCATGTCAGCCACAGAGGCTTCATTGAGTGCATGATCATTTGCAAACAAAAATCCACATGCCAATTCTCCCTCCACTTTGGTCTTGGCTTGTAGCCTTTTCAAGTTAAATAATTTATCATCAGGGCAGTAGCTGACCTTGATGCTGTTTTTGTTCTTGTTGAAGGCAGCTGACAACATCACTGAAAACATCACACTAAACAGCGTGGGAGTAAGCACACAGCCCTGCTTCATTCCATTGGTGACTGGGAAAGAGCAAGAGAATCGTCCATTATTGAGAACCCGTGCAAGCATGCCGTAATGAAACTGACATATAATACTGAGGAACTTCTTCAGGCAACCAGAGAAGCACGGAAAGATGTTGCAGAGTGAAGTAAACAAAACAAGGAAAATTATGTATATACAATGACTACAACAAAGTAAATGAAAAAAAAGCAATCAATACTGAAATGCTGTGAAATTATAATGACCAAACTTGGTCACAAAAAAGTCAACAACAAGTATTTAATCACCTAAGTGATAGGCAGTGTGCTAAAGGCTAGATAAGAGATACAAAGAAAAGCCAAAGGAAAAAAAGTCCCTGATTTCAAGGAGCTCACAGTCTAATAGGGAGGAGGGAGGAGACAACACGCAAACAACTATACACAAACAAGCTACATACAGGATACGTTAACAGAGGAAAGGCACTAGCCTTAAGGAGGCTCAGGAAAGGTTTCTTGTAAAAGATGGGATTTTAGCTAGTATTTGAAGTAAGCCAGAAAAGCCAGGAGATGGAAATGAAGCAGAGAATCCCAGGCAATGGGGGAGAAAAAACATGAGAGTGCATTTTCTCACCTCCTTTGCATGGATGTGGAATACTACATGTAATATCAGACTTTTATAATACATTGATTAGTTTCGTTGAACTTTTTTTTTTCCTCCTGTCACTCTGGGATAGGTGTATGGAGAGGAATATAATAGGAAACATAAAAAAACAAAAGAGATCAATAAAAATCAATTGTTAAAAGGCAGGATGAGGGTGGGAAATTCTAAGGTATCCACAGCTAGGGGCAGGTAGGGGCAGCTAAGGTGCAGTAGATAGAGCACCAGCCTGAAATACGGAAGACCTGAGATCAAATCCAGCCTCAGACATTTACTAGCTGTGTGACCCTGGGCAAGTCACTTAAACCCTGTTTGCCTCAGTTTCATCTGTCAAATGAGCTGAAGAAGGAAATAGCAAACCACTCTAGTATCTTTACCAAGAAACAAAATGGGGTCACAGAGAGTTGAACACAACTGAACAACAACACAAGTATCTGTAGACATGTTCACTTCTTTGAATCTGTTTCTTCCACTGAAAAGTGACAGGGTTGGATTAGATGATCTCTAAGGTTCCTTCCAGGTCTAACTTAAATTATTCTATGAAATACTTGAAAAAAAATTTTTTAATTCCATGATTCTACCTTCACAAATTTTTCCATGTGTTACTTTCTCTTCCAAATTGCTTCTATATCCTTAGCTCTGCCTAGGTTAAATGTTTAATTACATTTGACATTCAGAATTGTATGTGGCACTTTGATCCACACTTTGAAATGCAAATCCTAGTTTTAAACTCTGAGTTCTGAACTCATCCAAACTAATAGTGATTTAAACTGAGGCCTATTGTTTATATCCTTTTTTGGGGGAGTCTTTGACCTTTCTGAAATCAGAGGGAAAATTAAAAATGTAGAATGTTTTGAGTTATAACATAGAAGGGAAATTTTTGAAGATGAGTCCTCTGAAACATAGAAGTAATTGTTCTTTATTTTGCTATTCCTTGTCCTGATGTAACTAACTGATCTATACTGTAACTTTTCCTACTAACAATTTCAGGTGTTTCCCTCTAGGGAGGGGAGGAGAGGACTGCAGGCATTTTTACAATCTGTATCCTAAAATACATTCCACTCGATTCTACCATGTAATCATTTCTAGTGATACATAGAAGCCTAAACTATTTTCTTTAAAGGAATCACTTATCTGTTTCTAGCTTGGTTTGTTTTGGAGCCAGGGGTGGGGAACTGGGGGGGGGGGGGGTACCATAAGGGAACTACAGATACAGTACTTGGTACACTGGAGAGAGCATTAAACTTGACGTCAGAATGCAAATTCATATGTTCACATCCTGGCTCTGCTATTTACCAAACGTGGCAGAGGGCATATTTCTGAACCTTTCTGGGCCTCACTTTCCTCATCTGTAAAATGAGAACTGGACTAAGTTATCTTTTAGAACTTAAAATATCTTGAAGTTACACATTCTAAAGTATCTTAAAGTTCTATATTCTAAAACTTGGGCTCGTTATGATTATAAGCAGGGAGACAGCCCAATGGAGAGGATGGAATTTGGAGGGAAGGGATCTGGGTACAAATTGTGGCTCGGCAATTACTGCCTCTTTGAATTGGGCTAGTCTTGCTGGGCCTCAGTTTCCTCATATGTAAAATGAGGGGGTTGGACTAGATAACCTTGAAAGTCAATCAGTCAACAAGCATTTATGATGTGCTTACTATGTGTCAGGCATTGTGGTAAGGGTTGGGGAACCAAGAAAGGAAAAAACACAGCCCATGCTTTCAAAAAGTTGATATTCTAAGAGAGGAAATGAAGCAATTATGTGCATACAAGATATTTATAGTGCTAATTGGAGGAAATTTCAGTGGGAAGGAACTGGGTGGGAGAGAGATGGAGGGGGTGGGCAGAAAACTTCTTGCAGAAGGTAGGATTTGAGCTGGTCTTGCAGGAGGCTAGAGAAGGGATGAGGTGAAGGCAAGAAAGGAAAACATTTCCAGGCAAGGACAATCAGGGAAGATACATGGAATCAAAAGATGGAGTGTCATATACAAGGAAGAGCAAAAATACCAGTTTCACTGAACTGTAGACTCCAAAGGAGGGAGGAAGGTATAAGAGTAGAAGGGAAGGGACCAGGTTGTGAAGGATTTTAAAAGCCAAACAGAGGTTTTGTATTTGATCCTGGAGATAATAGGGAGCCACTGTAGTTCCCTGAGCAGGGTAATAAAATGATGAGACCTGTGCTTTAGGAAAATCACTTTGGCAGCTGGAGGATGACCTAGAGTGGGAAAGACTTAAGACAGGGAGACCAACCTGTAAGCTATTGCAATAGTCCAGGCATGAAGCTGTGTGAGTGGAAAGGGGACATATACAAGAGATGTTATGAAGGTAGAAATAAGATTTGGCCACAGACTGGATATATGGGATGGATGGGAGAGGAGTCAAGGATGACACCTACGTTTTGAGCCTAGGTGATAAGGATGGTGGTACCCTTAACCATCCATGGGGAGGGTTTGAGTGGAAAGAAAATAAGCTTTGTTTTGGACATGTTGAGTTTAAAAGTGTCTGCAACATCCTCCTTTCATCCATGGAAGAGATATAAGATAATAGCTAACAGGGACAGTTGGATCAAGTGAGAGGTTTTTAAGGATGAGGGACACATAGGGGTGTGTGTGTTTAGGTTAACAGGGAAGCAGCTAGTAGACAAGGAGAAATTGAAGATTAGTGAGAGCAGAGATGATAAAAGGATCAATCCGCTGGAGAAGAAGAAATGAGATGGGATCAAGGGTACACATAGAAGGGTTTGTCTTGACAAGCAGAAGGATTTCCTCCTTAAGGGGGACAGAGGTAAAGGAGGAGATAGTGTCAGAAGACATCTTAGTGATATGAGATGAGGAAGAAGGGAAAAGAGGGAGTTCTTGATAAATGACCTAAATTTTTGGTGAAATGTAAGAAGGTTCTCAGCTGAGAAGGTGGGGAAAAGGGGTACCACAGAAAGTTTGAAGAGGGATTTTTTAAAAAAGTATGGAAAAGTGGCTGTGGTGAATTGGATAGTGAATTATTAGGGAAGTATAAAAGGATTGCCTTATTACAATGAGGGCCCAGTTGAGTTTGACTAACATCATTTGTAGTGGATCCACGCAGCATGATTTTATGAGTTTCCCCAACTCTATTCAGCAGAACAAAAGATGATGGAAATAATCCAAGGATGGGACTTGGCAAGGCATGATTGGTGATAAGACAAAGGGGCAAGGGACCTGAGTGTAGAGAATGGCGTAGAATTGCACTGGTTTTCCCAGAGGTCAAGATAGGGAAAAATGGAGAGTGTGAAGCCAGTTCAGGGTGATGGCCTGGGAAAGAACTGAAGAGTGGAAGGATGGAGGTTATGGTGAGATGCAGAACAGGGTTAAGAATTATAAGGTAAGTGACTTAACCGCAATTGCCTCACACACACACACAAAGTTATAAGGCAAAAACAAGACAGAATGATAAAAGATTATAATCAGATAAAAGAATTCAGAGATCACGAAGATGGCACTGGAAACTCCTGGATAACAGCAAGATCAAGGGTATAACTATCTCTGTGTGTAACTGAGGTAAAACAGAGGAGTAGATTACGGGAAAGAATTAAGTTGAGAATACTCCCTTCCAACTCTAAATCTGTGATTCTAATTGACTTTATCATCAGTTTCTTTGTCTATAAAATGGGGATGATGTGAATCAGCAAGTTATAGTGGAAAAAGCAATTAATTTAGAATCAAAGGACCTAGGTTCAGATCCCAGTTATATAACATTTGGCTTACCTTTATACTTAACTTCTCTGGGCCTCAGTTTCTTCAACTGTAAAACAAAAGTTTGGATTAGATGATCTCTCAAGTTCTTCCTGCTCCAAATTTTATGATCCCAAGTCATCTTCTGTAATATTATTTCCTATTTTAGATTCACTGATTCATTCACTAGAAGAATACTAGTTCAAAACAACTGAATTTTTCTATCACCAATCTTTCAGAGAGAAAAAAGTAATTCATTTGATTTTTTTTTTTTTGCGAAGCAATAAGTGACTTGCCCAGGGTCACATAGCTAGTAGGTATCATGTGTCTGAGGCCACATTTGAACTCAGGTCCTTCTGACTCCAGGACCAGTGCTCTATCCACTGGGCCACCTAGCTGCTCCAACTCATTTGATTTTAGTGGCACTGACAATGTGGAGAATATAATCAAAATTGTTTCCAAAAGTGTTAGTAATTTATGAGGAGACATTTTTATAGGTACAATAAATCTGAATGATTTTATTACACATCTCATTTTAGAATCACTTTTACATTCCTAGACAAAGAAGTGATACAAATAAATATCAGCTGTAAAACCTAGAGCTCGAACTATTGACATATTCTTTGTCTAAATATAGTCAAAGAGAAGATTTAAGATCAGTATTAACTCTGAGGAGCCATAAGAATTCCCCAAGACAGTTCTTCTGTACAAAAGCAACCTTGACAACATCTCTTTCTAGATCCATGAGACATCTGGAACCAGGCTGGGAGGGGAGAAAAGGGCTGCTATTCCTAAGACAGTACCAGCTGCCAGCCCTTGCAGAGTGCAGAAGAGGAGGTCTGACCATTTTTGTCTAGTTCCAAACATTGCTTTATGATTTTTATAAGTTGTAATAACCCCATTTTGTTTTTTTTTCAATTACAAATGCTGAATAGTTAAGTCACTGTTTAGGGTAATCTCAGCTTCACAAATGGAATCCTGGGGCAAGAAAGGTTTCCCGAGTTAACAAAGAATCAACACTTCTCAGAAACTTGGCAACAAATCTACATTCAGTACAAGGGTTAGAAAAGAAAGTGACAAGAACCTGTATGGTCTGTATGACACTCTAGTTCAACCGATTGTGGAGGGATGACTGATGAAATTCAAGCAGCATGCAGGCATTTAAGTGGAGAATAATCCAATTAGATTTAAGTATTCTTATGAAAGTGCTTCATTCCTTGATTTGTGATCTTGAACTATGCATCCAGGGTGTTCTAACATATAGTTTTAAAAATGAAACCAGATACAGACCACAGCAAAAGGTGGAAGATGTTAAACCATTCTGATGAATGTGATGGGGGGAGGGGGGGGTGGGGTGTGAACAGTTCAAACGCCTACCTACTCAGTGAAAAGTTTTCTTCAGAGGTTGGTAGATTCATTTCTAAACTTCGCTGGCTTAGAAGACAATCCAGATGATTCAGAATATAATATGCATGCCTGGCAGGCAAGCAAGCAGGCAGGCAGAGTGACCCATCTGTGTATTAGGAATGTCTTATGAGACTTCATGCATTTTAGTCTAATTCAGAAAAAAGCCCTTCAGCATACTAGCATCCTCAAAGATAGTCTGCTGCCTACCTCCTTTATTCCAATATTTATGTTATCAATTTTGAGAGAAGAAAAGCACCAGAGGGAGGCTGCCTTAAAGGGAACACTGATCTGCCAAACAAGTTTCCTTTCATATCACTTCCCCAGTTCCGCATGAAATAAATGGAGTTCAAGGCAATTGAGGCAAGACTCCGTGTCCAGCTTCTCGGCTCTTTGTTCCCATATTTGTCAGAGTTCTGGGCCTCACTCACAAGCTCTGGGTCATGTTGGTCACTTCAGGATAAAGTACAAACTAAAGTCTAGTTTGTCCTAGAGTTTCCAATTCACATAATGTTCTTGTCAGAAAGGATATTTTCAGCTCACAGCATTCTGACAAGCTCAAGGAAAATATGGTAGAAGAAACAAGACATATAGCTATAACCATCTCAGGCTGTACAACAACCTCATCATTTGGTTTCTATTTAAACAGTAAAATCCTCTTTTGAAGATGGGAAAATGGTATAATCCCCAGAAACGAGGCAAGAAGGCATAACTCAATTATGCTACTGAAGCTGATGAAAGAAAGAGCTCTTGGTCAAGGAATAATGGTTTCTGCAAAGGACAAGGGAGATGTTATACAGGTCTCTGTTTTTCAGAATGACAGACATTGCACATGGTTCCTCCCTTTTCCATAGATAGGCAAAGACAGTCTTATGGTTCTGATCCAGAAACATGTACTGGGGAACGGAGCAGCAGAGTTAGAACATAACCCAAGGTCTATCTGAGCAGCCATCTTGATGAGACACCACTGCCAGCAAGGTGTCCCAGCATAGCTGACCCAGAGACTACTGTCCCCCCTGCTTATGGAGTCAGATACCTACACTGTAGAGTTTTTCCAGCCTGAACAAAGTTACTTAGTGAACATTTCATAAAGACAAGAGTAACACTCATACCTTAGTGTATTTCTAGAAATGGGCAGATTTTCACACATACACATAGAGATGCAGGCACATGCGCGTGCGCGCACGTACACACACACACACACACAAGCTTGGACTTTTCTCTTTGAGTGGAGGGAACAAGTAACATTCATATGATGACCAAAAGAAAATATAGCTCCAAATTTCAATGTACAACAAACTAAAACTTACAAACCAAATACAGCAGTTCATCTACCTTCAGCTCAGGCCTGGCCTGAGGAGTAAGCTTGTGATTCTGCTGTATGATGGTAATCTGCTACTGCCCCAAACAATTATGGAAAGATCACTAGGAGGCACAGTTCCTTTGCCCTAGGCTAGGGTGTCCCCAGTTACCACAGCATGAAGTCTCATTCCTTCTACTATAAGTCAGCCTGATTCTGTTCTCCTATAGGGTTAGTAAGGGTTAATGAATCTTTATGGAAGAGAATGAGGCATAAAACCCCAGCACTCATCTCAATGAACTACTTTCCTTTGTCTTCAGGTGAACTCAAGGTTATAACTACTTCATCTCTTTATCCCTAATCCCATCACTGTTGGCAAAGGCAAAGCAAGGCATTCTTCCTAAAAACGGAGAGGCCCAGACTCAGATCAAGACCCGCTGCGTGTGGCAACATGACAGTGAAAGAAGAGGAAAAAAGGGACACTATTTGAAACTCGAATCAGTTTGTCAACTTACTCTTTGACAGACAGTCACAACTGAGGTCTGAAAGAAGCTATTTCCTAAACATACCAAGTAGGTAAAGGATATCAATTTCTATTGCTTCCACTGTCATATACTTCAGGAGCAGAAATACATAGGACCCTAAAATATAGCCCCCCTTGTCCAGTAGCTCTCAAGGGAGGTAAATATTTCTTAATAAGGATGGGGGAAGATCTCTATTCCTGCCTATCTGGAATTTCAACCCAAATGAAGCTCTCTGGATTTCTCTAAACAGAACATGCATCAAATCACATTTTAAATCTTTTGCTTTTCAACCTCCCCTACCATCTGGCCCTAAAAGCTCTGGAGAGCTGATCCAGCTATGGGCAGCTCTCAACTCTGCCCCTTCTGTCCAATAGTAAAGGAGCTCTCAGTGCAACAAACAAGTTGAAATTGAAAGAGAAGGGACCACCTCATTGCCACTAACACACTTTACTGTAACCCATGCATTTCTGATTAACTAAAATAATTTCCCCCAAAGGGCTCAATGCCAAATTATAAATCTCTTCCTCCCATGTTTCAGAATCCCCAGGACCAGCACATTTGGACACAAGTCAGTTATTCGGCAAAGAGGCCCTCATAATTCCCTAGAAAGAAGGGGTCCTTGGTTTGGTTTGAAGGCCTCTCTGCAGGTTTTTGCTGGTTTTTTCTCTCAGAAGGTGACAGCTGCTGCTCACGCCTTGAGAGGAGTTACTGGTTTTACTTTGGAACCAGCCCCCGGGATTGTGGATAAAGCTGAGATGCAGGAGTTCCAGAGGAAGATGAGGAGGATCCTGACTTTCTTCCACTTTTGGGCCTGAAAAAAAAGAGCAAATACATTTTCATGTTCATGTTCCAAGCTTTATCCAATACAAATTAAACCCTTCTCCTTTGTGTACCATGTCAATTGCAATCATTATCATAATCATTCTTCTACAACCCTTAAACCACTATAGTTTTTAATTTACTTTTCAAAGTAGTTGACCAAGTGATAGGAACTATATGAACTATGTATAGCAGAACAACCTGCTTCAATGGGCCAAGGAAGATAAGTACTCTTGCAGCACTAGATTTAAGAGAACACCTAGGTTTGTTTCTCTGCTGTGATACCTATTAGCTGTGTGACCTCAGGCAAATCCTTTAACCTGAGCTTAAAATTTCCTTCTTTTCAAAACAGGATCAGAGGATTTAGGCTTAAAGGAATCTTAGATGTTTTCTAGTCCATCTCTGCTGCCTTATTTTATAGATGAGGAGGCCCAAAAAGGTTAAGGAGATAAGTACTCAGGATCACACAGATAAAAAATGGCAGAGCAGAGATTCAAACCCAGGTCTTCTGACTCCTGGGCTCTTTTCATTACACTATATTTCCACAACCAACTTCAGAGAGTTGTTGCAAAGAAACCATTCTGTAAAGTGTAAAAGCTACCAAAATGTGAGCTATTATTTGGATATATGATACATAACTGTAGTTATAGGTGTATTTTACATGTTATTCTTGTTCATTCTTGTCTAAATACTAGAGATTCAGTCCAGTAAGTATCACTTACCTAGCCTTGGATTTTTTATTTGATATGCTCTCAAAGGATGAGGCATCCACCTGTATTTCATCTTCATCTTGTAGAGCAGCCTCCAAAGCAGCTTGGACTTTGGGAGCAATAGCTGGACCCTCATAGTCTCTGGTTGTCCGGCTAGGCATATCCAATTCTAGTAATACGATATTCTCTGCCTAGAAATGCACAGCCACAGATAATGCCTAATTAGCTGGTGTAAAGAAATCACCCCAAACAAGAATGAAGCTGGGATATGGTGGTGAATGCTGTCTATTTCCTAGATGGGGGTCTTTTCTTCACAAGTGGCAGTGGTAGAAGGAAAGAGGCCCGACCACCACAGTAGGTCTGTAGTGTGGGTCCATTAGGGCAGAGTAAAGAAAAGTTCTACTAGGATTGGGAGGGAGTGCAAAAAGCACTGGATTGGCTGTCAGGAGACTAGTGGTCTGCCTTAAGAACTTACTGTGACACCTTGAGCAAGCCCCTTCCCACCTCATTGCCACAATTTCCCCATTTGAAAATGGCCCAGATAATTTGGACTCAATTTTTTTAAATGAATGTTTAAAATTAATCAACTAATTGATTTTTTAAAAGAAGAAATAAAGAAAATGGACGAGATAGTCTCTGAGGTTGCTTCCAACTCGATAGCTCTGTGAAAGCTCTCCCCTTTCTTGAAGTTGTTTTGTTGTACATGGTCAAATCCCTCTTGCTCTGAATTTACAGGACAGCACGTGAGGATCTCTAAAGGATGAAACTCCTCTGATTTGGAGAGAAGAAACAATAGTTCCTACCCTATATCGGGCCTCTGGACGAATCATCATGGACATCCTCGCATGTTGGCTAAGTGGCCTCTTATAACCCACAGCTGAAACAGGCCGTTTCATCATCTGCTGATTACTGGTGGGAAAGAAATCAGTCACATCCTGGAAGTGAACCAAAAGCCTACTACAGTGCTTAGAAATCATGATGAATCTATTCAAGTATCTGTGCCTTCTCCTGACTGTTGTTCTGAACTAGATCTTGGGCAGATTTTATACCTACTACAAACAGAACCAGGACACAAGCAATTTCTAGGCTCCACTACTTCATCTATGTGGCTTTGGGCAAGTTACTCAACACCACCAAACCTCATTTTCCTCATTTATAAAATGGGGATAATTAAATTTAGACTACCTACCTTATGATGCTATTGAGAGGCCAGTATTTTATAAACTGTAAAGCACTAAATGGTGGCAGAATTGCTTGTTGATTTAACAGAAAGAGTCATTGAAAAAGGACTCAGGAGACAGTCATACCTCTGGTATGAATACTATTGGTAAGTCACTTTCCCTGGCTGGGCCTCAATTTATTCACCTGTAAAATAAGGGGGTTGGACTGATTCCTAAGACTCCTTACAGCTTTGCCTTCCTATGAAACTTCTCTAAGAATGAGTCTGGTTTTATAATACTTATGGTAGAACATGTCTTGTCCACGGTTGAAATGAGGTAGACTTTGTTCTTACTAGATTTCCTCTAACCAAGTTCCAGTTCATTCAGACCTCTCAGATCACTCCCTAAGAAAGGTGAATGGTAACTTACTCGAGTCGGGTTATGGGATGCAATTTCCAGTGATCTTCCTCTTCATCAAAGAAGGATCTATTCATGATTTTGCCTTTCTCTTCCAGAGGAATAAAGTTTTCTATAATAAGATGCCTATAAGAATATACACATATTAGAGTTATACACCTCAATAAAAAGAGAGAGATGAGTTTTCTAGGTCAATCTTGCACATGTGCTTGAACATGCAGCTAGTTTCTAGCTGTTAGGGTAGATATTTGCTAAACTAAACATCTCTTGGTTGACAATACTGTTAATGGTAACTTCAATTACTAATTTTTAAGAGTGAGAGACTTACTGAAAATTAATTCACTCAACACAATTCACTTCTAGTACTATGTACAATACAAAACCTTTCTTTCCTGAAGCCTTTCATATCTTCCCCTGCTCCCCTCTCTTTCTCAGTTGAGGACTTCATCTCTTCACTGAAAAAATTGAAGTCATGGGGGCAGCTAGGTGGCGCAGTGGATAGAGCACCAGCCTTGAAGTCAGGAGGACCTGAGTTCAGATCCAACCTCAGACCAAACACTTGACACTTACTAGCTATGTGACCCTAGGCAAGTCACTTAACCCCAATTGCCTAATTAAAAATTTTTTTAAAAAATTGAAGTCATTCAATGTAAGTGTCCTTTTCTCCCATTCTATCTCAGAATCACTTGACATCATCCCATACTCCTCTATACGTATGGCCTTGATCTTGATCCTATCCTATCATATTCTCTCTCTCCTTATCCTACTATCTTATCCCTTTTCTTCTCCCTCTCTCTTCTCCTTACTCCTTCCCTCTCTTTCCAGGTCTCCTTCCCTCTCCCTCGCCCCGATTTCATCCCTTCTTCTAGCCCCCCCTCTTCCATCAGTCTCTTTCTTCCATTCCCCTCAATATACCATCCTATAATTTTCCTCTCTCAACCAGACTTCTAGAAAAAGCTGTCTATATTTGTTGACTTCACTTTCTCTCCTCACCCCCTCCTCAACCCTTTGCCTTCTGGTTTCTGATTTCATCTCTCAACCGAAACTGTTCTCTACAAAGCTACCAATGTTCTCTTAATTTCCAAAACCAATGGTCTTTTCTCAGCTCTCATCTTTCTCAACCTATCTGCTGCTCTTTTTTTTTTAAATCAATCAATCAAGCATTTTTTTAAGTGAATACAATGGGCCAAATACTCTGGTAGGTGCTAAGGGTACAAATACAAAGAATGAAACAACCCCCACTCACAGGGCACTTACATTTTAACAAGGACATGTATATGTATGAAAAAAAAGTGGAGAAAGCATCAAGAAGAAATTTCTCTTGGTATCCCAAAATTATTTGCTGTGAATTATATTTGGGTCATAGACTGGTCATGACCAAGTATGAATTTGCCTTTATTTGTCATGTGATTGGAATAAAATGTGTATCAACAACAATACTGAAGCATTATTGTATTCTATTTTTGAAGATTTCCTGCATCAGCAAAGCTAAATGAGTTGTCCAAGATCATAAAATGCCCTATCTGCTGCTCTTAAGACACTGTTAACCTCCTTCTCCTAGATACTCTTTTCCTCTCTAGTTCTCCTCCTGCATTTCTCATAGCTCCTTGTCAGGTTTCTTTGCCGTTGCATCATCCATATCATACTTCCTTAGTATGAGTGCTCTCTCTCTAGATCAGAGCTTCTTAGACTTTTTCCACTCTCAACCCCTTCAGTGCTTCTTAGACTGTGGGTCGAGACCCCATATGGGCTAGATCCAGCAGCTCCTCTGGATCTAATTAGCATCTCTATGCATGTACACACACACACACACACACACACACACACACACACACACAAAACTCCAGTTTCCCTTGAGCTTCAGTCCCATATCATCAATAATTCTTGGACATCTCAACTTGGAAACATCTCAAACTCATCATGTCCAAAACTGAACTCATTATTTTCTCCCTATCCCCAAACCTACCCCTCTTCCAAACTTCCCTATTTCTGTCAAAAGCACCTTCCAGGCTTCTAGGTTCATAACTTCAGTGTTATCCTTGATTCTACATTCTCCCTCACTCCATGTATCCAATCGCTTGCCAAATTTTGACATTTCTACCTCTGCAACATTTCTTGCATCTGACCTCTCCTCTCTACTCACACAGCTGCCACCTTAGTTCCGTCCCTCATCACCTTTCACCCAGTTTATTGCAATGCCCTCCTATTTGGTCTCTGCTCAGGGCTCTTCCATTCCAGTCCATTCTCTACACTGCTGCCAAAGTGATCTTCCTTAACCACAGTAAACTGCAATGACTCCATAGTGCCTCTTGGATCAAACATAATCTCTTCTGCTTAGCTTTGAGAGCCCTTCACAATCTGGTCCCAACCTGTCTTTTCAGCCTGATGGTACATTACTTCTCCTCCCATAATGTGTAATCCAGACAAACTGACCTTCTCCCTCTTCCTCGCATACAACAATCCATCTCCCTTCTCCAGACCTTTACACTAGCTATCCTATGTCTGACATGCACGCTCTCCTTACCTCCACTTCAAAGAATCCCTCTCTTTTCCTTCAAGACCCAGTTTAAGCAACATCTTCTATATGAAGTCTTTCTTGATTGTCCCAACTGCTAGTGCATTCCCTCCCAAACTTTCTTGTATCTAACTGCTTTGTATTTATTCTATGCTTACATATGTGCTTATTATAGCTTGTGCTAGAAAGTAAGCTCCCTGTACACAGAGTTTAATTAATTGTATTTGTGTCCCCACCAAAGTCCTGGCACATAGTAGATACTTCACAATGCTTGCTGATAGACCTTTTTTGTCACCCTTGTTAGTATTCTCTAGCACCTCAAATTAGTTTCTATTTACTTATATGTCTGTCTTGTATCCTCCCAGAGGAAGGTAAAGTCTTTGAGGGTTGGGATTTTTCATTTTTATCTTTGTAACCCCAGTACTTAGTATAGCATCTTGTACATAGTAAGAGCTTAATAAACATTTGACTAATCAAATTGAATAAACATTTATTAAGTCTTTACCATGTTCAGAGCCCCATGATGGGTACTGGGGGAAAAAAACAAAGGTTAGATAAGACAGAAAACCTGTCCTTATGAAATATTCATCAACCTCCAAATAATAATTTTTAAAAGCTTAGTAGTGCTTTATGGTCTGCAAAGCCCTTAATATCTACTACCTTATTTGATCCTCACAATCACCTTGTATCCCCATGTTGAATCTCCATTTTATAGACGTAGAAATTGAAGAGCAGACGAATGATTTCTCCAAAGTTACAGATATTATAACAAATACAACAAATATTCAGTAAGCACCTACTGTGAGCACACTAAGGAGAAGAGCCAGGTGTTAAACCCAAAACTCCTAACTCCATAGCCAGTGAGTGTTCTTTCCACCATAGTAGAGATACCTTTAAATAATCAAAAAGACTTGAGTAATTACCTAAATGGACAGTTACTCTCAAGACTAAAAATGTAAGATTACTTGTTTGTTTTTTTCAAATATCAATGTATTTAATTGATAGGATAGCAAAGTAGCTCAGAGTAAAATCAATACAGAAAAGAAGCATTTTCATTGTCCTAAATCTTATTCACAAAAAGGATGAAACTTTCTAGAGGTGTCTATGGAAAAATTAGTGCTTCCAGGGAACCTCATGTGGGGATGAAAAGACCATCCTTCCAATGGAATTGTAAGATTTCTACTCGATTTGGGTCAAGTGTGGAACCAGACTGCTTTGCTGTAATTGCTTTTCACACTAGTGCTTTGGCACTGGGTTGGACTAACTTTTTAAAGCAATAAAGGTAAAGACAAGAAGCAGATGTCACTGTGGAGATTTGGTTTTCATTTTAATATGCACTTGACTATTAAATGGAGTCAAAACTCCTTAAAGCCCTCCACCATCTGGTGCCACCTCACCTCCTAGCTTTGCCTCGAATTATTCCCTCACAGGAAGCCTGCACCCTAGCCAAGCTACATCACTGGATGGCTCCCTGTATCCCTCATATGCTTTCCTACTCTAGTGCCGAAGTTTACGACTATTCTCCCACCTGAAGCCCAACTTCCTACACATTCCCCATCTCTATCTGTGCAAATCCTGCCCGGTTCAAAGGCCCCTTGGAGAGAAGCTGGGCTTGTTTAAATAATTTAATTTATGGCTAGGTGTTAAGAGGTTGCATGATTACTACTACTTTGACAGTCTCCAAAATAAAATGTGTATCATCATCAATGATTGAAAAGCAAGAGATCCAAACCACCTTTCAAGTGCCACGGCTCCACATGTACATGAACATGTGCATGATGAGAAACAATATAACCTGTTAAAAAGCATATACTACTACTACTACTACTACTACTACTACTACTACTACTACTACTACTACTACTACTACTA
>NW_020954564.1:32244898-32288544 GCF_900497805.2 Vombatus ursinus
TACTACTACTACTACTACTACTACTACTACTACTACTACTACTACTATTTCTACCACTACTACTACTACCTCAATCTGGCTGCAAAGAGTAATGAAGTTTGAAAAGACCTTAGAGTTCATCTAGTCTAGTTCCCTCTGAAGCATGAATTTGGACTCAAGAGTTGCATAAGCCCTGCCAACTTCTCAATGGCTGTGTGACTTTCAGGAAGTGATAACCTCTCAGAGCCTTAGTTCTCACCACTCTAAAATGTTGCTAATAACACTTAGACTGTCTTCCTTATTAACATTCAGGAAATAGAACTACTAATTCCTAGATACTAGTAACAATGACAGTTCAATAGCTTTTTACATGTTATTTAATGTAATCCCTTCAACAACCCAGTGAGATAAGGAATGTAGGTATTATTCGCAATATGTACGTAGATAAGGAAATTGAAGATCAGAGAAAGTAAAGTGACTTTCTTGAGGGTCCACAATCTGTCAATAATCAATAAGCGTTTATTAAGCACCTACTCTGTACCAGACTAAACTGAGTGATATGAAACAAAGGCAAAAGACAGTCTCTGCCCTCAAGGTGCTCACAGTCTAATGGGGGAGACAACAAGCAAACAAAAATGTACAAAGAAGCTGTACAGAGGACAAATAGGAAATAATTAACAGTGAGAAGGCACTAGAATTAAGAGGGATTGGTAAAAGCTTCCTGTAGAAGGTAAGAGTTTAGCTGGAATTTGAAGGCAAGGAAGCCAGGAGATGGAGATGAGGATGGAGAAAATTCTAGGCAAGGGGGGGCGGGGGAGGGGGGGAGACAGCCAGAGAAAATGCCTGGCAACTAGAGATGGAGTGTCTTGTTCACAGAAGAGCAAAGAGATCAGTGTCACTGGTGAGTGTTAGGTCTAAGAAGACTGGAAAGGTAAGGGGGGCTAGGTTATGAAGAGCTTTGAATAGAGCCCAAAACAGGATTACATATCTGATCCTGGAGATAATTGGGAGTTTATTGAGTAGAGGGGGTGACATAATTAGACTAGCACTTTAAGAAAATCACTTTAGTAGCTGAATGATGGATGGACTCACCAGCAGGCTATTGCCTAGGCATGAGGTGATAAGGGCCTGCACCAGGGTGGCTGCAGTATCAGAGTAGAGAACGGGTTGTATTAGAATGCTGCAAAAGTGAAGCAATAGGCCTTGGCAACAAATCGGATGTGGGGGGTGGGAGGAAAGGGGAGAGATAGTGATGAGTTAAGGATGACACTTAGGTTTTATGAGCCTGGGGAACCTGTAGGATGGTGATGTCCTCTACAGTAATAAAGAAGTTTGGAAGGGAGAGAGTTTATGGGGAAAGATAACAAGTTCAGTTTTGGATATGTTGAATTTAAGATCCACTTAGAGATTCGAGTCATCTGAAAGGCAGTTGGAGATTTAAAACTGGAGGTCAGCAAAAAGGTTGGACTGCATTGATAGATTTGAAAAGCTTCACCATAGAGATGATAATTAAAACCAAGACAACTAATACGATCATTAGGGAAACAGTATAGAAAGAGAAGAGGGTCCAGGATAGAGCCCTATAAGACACCCACATTAGTAGGTGAGACCTGGATGAGGATCCACCTAGATAAGTAAATGAGCCAAGATTCGAATTCAGGTTTTTCTGACTCAAAACTCAATGTTATTTTCAATACAGCCCAGCTGTCCCACCTCCTTCCTGTAACTTGGGGTCTCTTGCGGTGTTACAAACTTACTTGAGTTTCAATTCTCTGGTAAGTTCATTTTGAGTCTGTTCCAGTTCCTGACGCTCCTTGATGTGCTCTTCTTGAAGGTCATGTATTTCTGCCTTTACAGCCTGGAGCTTAGAAAACAACTGGAACCAAAAAGACAAGTCAAAGTCAAAAAGAACGATTCTCTCATGCTTGCAAAATTTCAGACTTTTCTAGTTTTCTCTCAACCTTTTTGAGTTTCTTGGTCTTAATGTCCACTTCTTGTTGTAAAGAGCTATAAGTCTCCTTCAGCTCTAGTGTTTCTTCATCCCGACTTTCCATCTGTTGTTGAATTTCACGTTCCCGACGTTTCTAAGAAATAACACAAAAAGACCAGTTTTACTCTAGAAAATGGTTTTACTTATAGAATTCTGCTGAAGATTACAAGAACAATACATCTTATATCTCTTGATGTAAATATCCAGAAAGCAAGTCAAACCAAAGGAAAAGTATACTTAAAAACTTTTTTTTCAATTAATAGGCATTTATTCTTTCTCCCTCTCATCTTTCTCTACTGGAAAATAAAAATAAAAACAAAACCCTTATAACAAACAAGTCACATACTTCTAATTTTAATTTCCTCTGGAAGAGTACCATATAAGAGATGTTTGCTATATGTTTCAAACCAAGAAATAAATTTTTTTAATAACTATTTTTTTTCAAATTTGTAATTACTTGCTCTGCAATTTCCTGTCGCTTCTGCTCAAGTATTTTTTGTTGTTCATTGGTATGGTCAACTATATTTTTCCCTCCAACAAGCAGCTTACTTTCCATGGCCTGAAAGGGAAATAGAAGATAAGGCAGATTAGTCCTACAAGTGGTCTACCTGAGAAAAACATTCTTCCCCTCATATATTCTATTGAAATCTCTTCAATTCAATTCACTTCAACAATTGTTTATTAAGTACCATCTATATAGAGAGCTAGATGCAGAGGAAGATACAAAAATTAGTTGATAAATGGTGCCTGCTTTTATGTTACCAGTGTATCTATTATGGTTACTGCCTGGCCCTCATCCCTAAGCAGCACAAGGTACTGGGCCAGCCCTAAGGGATGGAGGCTTGGGGTATATTATATTATGTCTTCAGTCCCCTTTCCATCACAACCACCCCAACAAGTGTGAGAAAGGCACAGGCTCAGTCCTTTACTTTGGTAATAAGGGCTGGAGGAAGGAGGGGTTGTTGACTTACAAGCTAATGGTGTGTATGTGAGACTCAAGTGTTTGGGGCCTTTTTTCTTTTTTTAATATCAGCTAGGGAAGCCACTTCCTTCTTCACTACCTGCTGTGTCCCTGAATCACAGCGCAACTATAAACAGTGAGAAGGTCTCAAAAACCAAGAATGAGTCATACATTGTATCAGATGTATATTTTAATTACAGCCAATTACTTAACTCTTTGGTGAAATGTTTCCTAGCATCTTAAGTTTTACAGTCAATATTTTCCCTTTCTTTGTTACTTTCTTTCTTTTCTTTCTTTCTTTCTTTTTTTTTTTTTTGCAAGCCAGTGTTTTTCTTCAGTCTTCATTTTAGAAATTTGTACCATCATTGTGACCTCAGTAGGGTAAGGGAGAGGCTTTCACACTCTATTCACTAAATTACAGGATCAATCTGGCAGTGACCTAGAGTTAAGAGAGGCATGTGTTGTGTGTACAACAGCTTAGAGCTCTCACACCATCTGCCTACAGTTGTAAATGAACCATCAATCGCAAGTCATCACAAGTGCTCCTTGCTCTGGATAACATGTGTTACTGAAAAATTGTATGGAAACCAAAATTATTAAAATCAAATCAGATTTCAAATGCTGAGAATATTATTTAAAGACATCCTTTAGAGAATTCCTTTGTAAAGCCAATAATCTTTCTTCCCCGAATTTAGCTGTTTCATAAATTCAGGTTTCCATGTTAAATTTAAAATCACAAAAATTTAGAGCTAGACAGGGACCTTTAAAGACCACTTAGACTAACTTGACCTTTTATTTCTAGGTGAGGAAATGGAGGCACTTATTGATTAAGTAACTTACCTAAGGTCACACAAATAAATTAGTGACAAAGCCAGGACTAGAACCCAGGTCTCTTTCCATACATATATATGCATCGTCTTTTGAATCTGCATTCTTAATCAAGGCCATGTACCCCTTTCCTAAAGCAAATTTGTTTTTAAACCTCTGGTCCATATCCCCTTTCCTAAAATCTTGTAAGATAATGTTATTTTCTGCCACTCCTGCCTCTTTTGGGGGGACCAGGGCAGGATGTATTCAAACTATATTTGCCTAAACCAAACAGAGAAAGCTATGGAAAAAGTCCTTTGGGACAGTACCGGACCTTGATCTTGGCACCCAGCATTTCTGCAGCATCTTTCTCCCTCCTCAGATCCTCCATCTTTTTCTCCTTCTCCTTTAATAATCTCATCTTGTCTTCAGCTACCAAGGTGTGATCCTCTACAATGGCCTTCTTTTCAATCTCCAGTTTCTCTTGCTGCTCCCTCCAGTAGTCACCTTTATCCTCACCTTCATCCTCACCTTCTTCACCTTCTCCCTCTTCCTCTTCCTCTTCTTCCTCTCTGCCTCCAACCCCCTCTTGGTGTTTTTCCCTCTTTTTTCTTTTGCCAATGGAACGTTTTTCTAGCTGGGCCTTAAGCCGAGCAATCTCTTCTTGAAATTCTCGGAGGAGGGCATCTTTAGGATCCTCATTAACTCTTGGCTTATTCTTAATATTTTTGGCACGGTTGGCATATCTCAATGTGGTGAGGGTTTCTTCTACATTATAAGAGGCAGGCCCAACATTGGCCACCATCACAGTTTTAGCATTGCCACCTAGAGAGTCTTGTAAGAGCCTGGTAAGTTTTGAGTCCCGATATGGAATATGAGTACTTTTGCCATCTACAAGTGCTGATATGACATTACCCAAAGCTGAAAGGGATAGGTTAATCTTGGTGGCTTCCTTCAACCTTTCCCCTTGAGCTCCCGTCTTGGCTTGGCGTTCACTGCCTGCAAGATCTACTAAATTCAGCTTCCCCACACGGATATGATTTTCTCCATCAAGCCCTACTTCACTGCACTCAATAGTGATAACAAAGATGGCATGAGATCGAGAACTGTGTTCATTCATGTTGGTAGCACCAACTGAACGGTTTTGATTTCCTACATTCATGACATGTTCTATTTCCTTGACACTCTTTGTAACAAAGGAAGACAGATCCTTCACATAAACACCAGTGTCTGGCCTCTCTTTTAGTTCAAGCCTTTTTGTCTGATCCTTTGACAGCAGATCTCGAATTTCTTCTTGGTATATTTCTAGGTAAGAGGCCCTGACAAGGTACTGCTGATTCTGGGATCTAGAAATGTGAGTAAAGATATGATCAAAGGAGTTAGGGATGACACCTCGTTTCTCAGGGTCACCACGAACCCCTTCCATCGTATAGGTTTTCCCAGTCCCTGTTTGCCCATAAGCAAAGATGGTTCCATTGAAACCCTGAAGGACAGAGTCTACAAGAGGTCTGAAAGTCTCATCATAAAGCTCAAACTGCTTGGAATTCCAGTCATAGACAGCATCAAAGGTAAAAGTCTTGGGCATCTCATGGGCTGTTCCCCTGGGATTCTTGACTGACACCTGCCCTAGCTTCACATCCACGTCAACAACTTTATCATATGAAGCAGCCTTTTCTTTGCCATTCATAGGACGACATCGTACCACCACCCTGACCGACTCTGAGCTCTTCAACTTAGACATGGTGACAGGTCAGTATGGGATGAATTTTAATGAGTGCTGATCCAAAATAGCTCAGGATGCTAAAATCCTAGGAAAAAAAAGAAAACCGTTCTTAAGTTGCAATTTCAATAGGTTATTGCATGTCACAAACCTTATAATTTTTCACCTCACAAATTCACTGTAAATTAAATTTAATATCTATAGAACTCCACATGTTTTCACCCCTAGGCTCTTAACTATCTTCAACGAAAAATATTATAACAACACATTTACTTTATTAAGTTTGCAAAGTACTTTCCTTATAATCCTGTGAGGTAGGTAAAAGATGAGGAAACTGAGACCTAGAAAGGATAGAAAATTTACTCATATTCATACAGTTAGTTAAGTGTTAGAGCTGAGATTCAAAACCAGGTCTCCTCACTCCAAGTACAGTTCACTTTCAACTACACCATGCTCTTTTTTTTTTTACCAACATTACTCGTCAATCAATCAACAAATATTTGTTAAGTTCCTACCATGTGACAAAGCCAATACTAAGTGCTAGAGACACAAATAGAATTACTGAAACAATCCCTACTCCCAATGAGTTTACATTTTAATATGAGAGACATATACATACACCAGTATATACCAAATAAATATAATCAATAAAAATAAGCATAAAGGAGTACAAAGTAGTTTGGGAGAAAGGGCACCAGCAGTTGAGAGAATTAGGAAAGGCTTCAGGTAAAAGGTGATGCTTACTGCTAATGAGGCTGTGAACTGATCCAGACACTCTGGAAAGCAACTATGCCCAAAAAGCTATTACATTGTGCATGCCCTTTGACCTACTGATGCCACTACTAGATCTAAACCCCAAAGAGATCAATGGAAAAGGACTCCATATGTACAAAAATATTTATAACAATCTCTCTTTGTGGTAAAAAAGAATTGGAAACTAAGATGTCCATCAACTGAGGAATGGAACAAGTTATGGTATATTACTATGATGGAATACTATTGTGCTATAAGAAATTATGAAGAGGATGGTATCAAAGAAACCTGAGAAGACTTGTATGAACTGATGCAGAGTGAAGTAAATAGAGCCAGAAAAACAATTTATACAATAACAACAATATTATAAGGACAATCAACTCCGAAACTTAGGAATTTTGATCAACACAATGACCAATCACAGTTCCAAAAGACTCATGATAAAACATGCTAGAGAAGTGAAGGACTCAGAGTGCAGAGCAAAGTATGTGTTCTTTTTCTTTTCCTTTTTTTTTTTTTTTGGACAAGACTAATGCAGGAATTTGTTTTGCATGATTATAGCCAAGCCCCAACCTTGGATTACTCCTCCCACCATCTCCTGTTCTCACCCCTATTCATGAACTGCTTCATAAAGTTGGAGAAAATCATGAAACCATGCTACCTGGATCCACTACAAATAAATCTTGCTTAATCTCAACTGGGCCCTCATAGTAGTAAGGCAATCCTTTTACATCTCCCTAATCAATTCACTATCCTCACCACAGCAGCTTCTCCAAACTTTTTTATCCACCTTCAAATTTCCTATAACATCCCCTTCTCCCTGCACCCTCTCAGTTGAAAACTTTGTCTCACATTTCACCAAAAAATTTAGGTTATTTACCAAGAGCCCTCTCTTTTCCCCTCCTTCTCATCTCATATCCCTAAGATATCTTCTGACACTATCTTCTTCACTCCTGTCTCATATAAAGAGGTAGCCTTCTGCCTGCCAAGACAAACTCCTCCACATATACCCTTGACCTTATCCCATCACTTATTCTCCAGTAGATTAATTCTTTTTTTTAATTAATTCTTCTTAAAAAAAAAGATTAATTCTTCTATGAATCCCACCTTTCCTAATCTTAAATCTCTCCTTGTCTACCAACTGCTTCCCTGTTATATACATCCACACCCATGTATCCCCTCTATCCTTAAAAATCCCTCAATTGATCCAACCATCTCTATTAGCTATCACCCTGTATGTCTCCTTATTTCATGGATAAACTCAAAAATAAAAACATCTACAATCAGTGCTTCTGCTTCTGTCACTCTCTTCTAACACCTCTGCAGTCTGGCTTTAGACCTTATATCATTCAACTGAAACTATTCTCTCAAAAGTTAGCTATGATTTAATTGCGAAATTTATTGGATTTTTCTCAGTCCTTATCCTTCTTGTCCTCTCTTCAGCCTTTGACACTGTTGATTACCCTCTTCTGAATTCTCTTTCCTAAGTTTTCATAACACTGTTGTCTCCTGGCTGTCCTCCTACCTGTCTGGCCATTCCTTCTCAGTCTCCTTTGCTGGATCTTCTTCCAGATCATGCCCACTAACTGTGGGTGTCCCCCAAGACTCCATCCTAATCCTTCTATCCTATCTCACTTGATGATTTCATCATCTTCTATGAGCCCAACTATCATCTCTATGATTCCCAGATCTATTTATCCAGCCCTACCCTTTCTTCTGATTTCCAGTCTCACATTAGCAACTGTCTATTAGATACCTCAGACTGGATATTTCACAGATATCTCATACTAAACTTGTCCAGAAGAGAACTCCTTATCTTTTCCCTCAAACTCTCTTGTCTTCCCAATCTCCCTATTGCTGTTAAGGTGTCATCCTTGGTTCCTCACTCAGACTCACCCCATATATAATCTGTTGCCAAATCTTGTTGATTCCCACCTTCAATAGTGTGCTGATTGGTCTCCCAGCCTCAAGTCTCTTCCAACTCTGGGCCATTTTCCTCTCAACTGCCAAAGTGATCTTTAAAGCATAGGCCTAATCATATCATTCCCTTACTGGATAAACTCAGTGACTCCACATTACCTATGAATCAAATATAAAATTCTCTGTTTGACTTTTAAAGTCCTTTACTACAGCATGGTCCCTTCCTACCTTTCCACTCTTTTTACCTTTTACTCCCTTCTTTGGACTCTATGATCCAGCAGCATAGGCCTTCTTGTTATTCCTCACATATGACATTCCATCTCTGAACTCTGAGCATTTTTATTGGCTGTCTTTCATGCTTAGAGTGTTCTTCCTTATTGTCTCTGCTTCGTTGCTTCCCTGGATTCCTTCCCCCCCCCCCTTTTTTTTTTTGGTTACTTGATTACAGTATGTTTGGACATATGCCTTTAATAAAAATCTAGTGCAACACAGGGAGATCAAGGAACAAGATGAAAGTTTCCCCCATTGCAACAAACAAAATTGATACAACAATCATGTCAATTTCCCAAGCTGGGTAGACTGGTCCCAAGGGGTGAGTCTCTCTCATAAGTGAACCATCATCTCAAAAGAGCCCTTGTACCATAAGATCTCCCTCTCCTGTGAATGACTGCTTCCTTGTTTCCCTGGCTGCCTTCAAGATTAAGCTCAAAATCTCACCTTCTATTAAGAGGCCTTTCCCAGTCCCCCTTATTGCTAGTTCTTTCCTTGTGAAATTACCTTAGCACAGTACCTGTTATGTTGTAGGCATTTAGTAAATGTGTGCTGACTAACTCAAAATAGTTGTGCAAAGCATTTTCATCACAAAAACCCTATGAGGTAGGAAATGTGTGGATTATTATGCAGATAAGGATACAAAGACTCAGGGAGATGCATGACTTGCCCAAAGGTACAGAACTAGTGATAAGGGACAGTACCAACATTTGTGACTCCCAGTCGTGTATCCCTTCCAGGCTGCCACTGGAATATGGGGATATATAATCTGACATATTCATGTAATACTCAGTATCAAGAAGTGGCTCAAAACATAGTTCCTATCATGGAATTTGGGAGCCAAGAGGGACCTTAAAAACTATATAGTCCTGCCCCTTCAAGTCAGAGATAAGAAACCAAGGCCCAGAGCAATGGGATGACCTGCAAGATACACAACTAGTAAGCAGCCTCTCTACTTCTGCTCATTCATTATTTGACATTATTTTAGAATGTGCACTTGGAAATAAACAATCCAGACTTTTAAAATATTCTCTTTGATTACCAAATTTCATTTCCATTTCATGGTACATGGAAATTAAAAAAGCATTGTCCTTATCTATTTGTATCTTTTCATTTTAGAAAAACTGCATGAACCCATCACAGACTGAATGCTTCCAGCTCAGCCTTCTGAGCCTGCTGTGAGAAGGTCAAAGATTATATCATGGAAACAAATGAGCTAGAGAGAGGAAAAGAAGAAAGAGAAGTCAACATGGTAGCCCTTCTGCAAAATCAAGGCACCTTAAGAAAGACTTATCTGTCCAAAGTTTTATTCAATTTTTATTTAATAAGCTGGCCTTAACATCCAGTCATTTCTACTGAAACCAGCAGCTATCAAGCAGATTTTTAAAACTCTCCAAATACTGAAACACAAAGGAAATATTCTACTGTATATTATATTTATCTTCATCATTAACCCTCCATTAAAGTTCTTCTCATGTCTACTGAGGCAGAGAAGCTTTTGGATTCTCAAAGGTTACGACATCAGAGCACACGCTCTAGTAGATTCTACCAAACTAGAAAGAGTCTGAGATAAGGCATAAAGTCTTTTGCAAAATTTAAAGGCAGTATATGTCAGTCGTGATGAGGAAGAGAAGAAAAAGAGAAGTTTTTTGGTTATGGCACATCTAAGTCATAGAGGGCTACAGCCTGTATTGGTGGAAAAAGTCTCCACACTGATGAAGTCCTTGAAGTATTAATAATATTACAATGCTTCATAGATCTGTGATTATGTCCGTGACAATTCTCCCTTTGCACCAGTGCACATGGTGATGAAGCAGCAAGGCATCCAAGAGTGAGAAGAAAGGGAGCACGTGCCAGGCAAATCAAACTACTGTCATCACCTCAAACTCAAATGGAAATAGCTCAGGTCCCTGAACCCAAAAGCCTTGGAAATAACAATGCCTCCCAAACTACTAGCCTTGCTTTCAGCTAAATCCACGTAGCCATCAGAGAGGGAAGCAAATACTGTGGAAAAGGGACTATCTTCCTCCCCAGCATGAACTACTGACCAACTGCTATCATGTAAACACAAGAGCCCCAGGAGTGGTAGCACCCCACCCCCAACACAGGTCTGACTTCTAGCGCAACCCCTACAGCTATCATTCCAAGAAGCAACACTTACGGAAATTCAGTCTTGCAACTGCTTCTGCAGATGCTGGAGCCCCTGCCTCACCAGTAGCCAACACTACTGAACTCCCCAAAAAGAAAGGGCACTGTCACATAATACATCAGAAATGGCTATGATTTAGTAGAAATGACATTAAATGAGATACATTACCATCTGATTTGCTCATGTGCCCAGAGAACCATGGAGTCTTTCCATGTGACTTGCAGCTATTATGTTTCATGTATTATCACCCTCATTAGAATATGAACTCCTAAAGAGCAAGGATAGCTTGCTTTTCTTTTTTTTTAAAGTATTTTTTCAATTATAAAGCATTTATTTTTTCTCCCTTCCACTACTCCCAGTCCTGCAATAAAAAAAAAGCCAAAAACATTTCTAATAAATAAATATAGTCAAGCAAAACAAATTTCCATGTTGGCCATATCCAAAAATGTGTGTCTCATTCTCCATATTAATCCATTGCATCTGTCATGAAGTGAGTTTATTTTTCTATTTGTATCCCCAGCACTTAGTAGAGTGCTGTAGAAGCATATAATAAATGCTTAACAAATGCTTTTCCATTCATTAATGATCTTCTGACCAAAAGTTAATCACTTTATTACCATACCTTCAGTGGTATACCTCTTTCAAATTAAAGCTGGTCCTCAGATCACATACACTCAATCAAAGGACCACAGTATTTAGAGTTGGAAGGGCCCCTTAGTAAACATTAATCCAACGCCTTCAATTTCAGATGAGGAAAATAAGGCCCAGAAAGGGTCAAGTTACTTGCTCAAAGGAATAATAGGGATTAAGTAGCAAGGCCAAGGTTTGAAACTAAGAACTGTTTCCAAGTCCTATGCTATCTCTAGTCTGTTTCTGGACCTGTCTATTTTAGCAATCTGTCAATATAAAGGGAGGTTCACGAAAGAATCAGTCTGCCTGGTCATGCATAAGAAATAGGCTGAGTTATATTCTAAATCACAGAAGGGAAGGGCCAAGACCTAAAATGTAACACCTAAGGACATAGAGAAGCAGAGGAAAAAAAATAGATATGGGTATAATTCACCAAGCCTTGAATGTAATGGTCTTCAAGTCATGGTAAGAAAAGGAAAGGGAAAAGAGGAGCAACAATTGTTCTCTCTTCTCTGTATCACAGCAGCTCACCAAAGCAGGCAAGTGCCATCAGTTTTGTAGGGAGAGGGCTAGTTCTCATTCAGGTATCTTTGATGCTACCTACAAGAAGAAGCTGGGGGCTAGCCAATGAGGCACCAAGCTGTATAGACATGTAGTATGACAGCTTCCCTAAAAGGGCAAGATTAGAAGGACAGAGAAAGGTCACTTCAAATGCTCCTCCCTAATTAATAATGATTTCCCTTCCTGGGACTTTATCTAGCATTTTATATCTGAAATTCTCTAATGTACTTATCATGTTAGAATACATAGCTGTCTTGATGTCTTTAACCTCTAATGGGCCATATGCTCTATGAAGACAAAAATCATATTTTATCTAAACTTTATATCTCCTTTAGTGCCTAACAGTCCTCTGCACAAAGCAGACACTAATGAAAACGGCAGAACCAGCAAGAGAACGAACAACTCTGAGAATCAATGTTGCCTCCATACCACAAAGAGGCATCAGAGGAGGACTTTAATGGCAAATTATTATGATCAAGTCTCATTTCCAAGATATATAAGGAACCAATTCAAATTTATAAAAATAGCCAATTCCCATTTAATAAATGGTCACAGGACATGAACACACAATTTTCTTTTTCTTTAATTAATTAATTTATTTTTAGTTTTCAACATTCACTTTTATAAGATTTTGAGTTCTAAATTTTCCCCTCCCTCCTCTCCTCTCTTCCTTCCCTCTTTCTCAAGATAGTGTGCAATCTGATATAGGCTATACATATACAATCATATTAAACATAGTCCCACATTAATCATGATGAACAGGCAATTTTCAAAGAAATTCAAGCTATCAATAGCAATATGAAAAAATGAAAGAACAGAAACCAAAACTGACCAAGCTTTCCCTCTAAGAAGAAATATGAGAATGCACTTCCCATCATAAAAGATGAATGAATAAGTTTTATTTGTACAAACAAAATCAATGCAGCTAATATTAGAAGGGAAACAGTTAACAAGAGAGGAAAATCTTTGTAGCAAGTTTCTCTGATAAAGATATCATTTTCAGGATATGTAAAGAACTGATTCAAATTTATAAAAATAAGAGCCATTCCCCAATTAAGAAACGGTCAAAAGATATGTACAGGCAGTTTTCAAAGGAAGAAATCCAAACTATCAATGGCCCTATGAAAAATACCCCAAATCATTAATAATAGAGAAATGAAAATTAAGGTACCATTTTGTACCCATCAATTAGTCAACAAGCATTTATTAAGTACTTGCTATATGTCAGAAACTGGCTAGAGATACAATGAAAGGGGGACAATATATTGAAACTCAAGGAGTTCACAGTCTAATGGTGGAGTCAACAGGCAAACAACTATGTATAAACAAGATAACATATAAGGATAAACTAGAGATGACTAACAGAGGGAAGTCATTAGCACTAAGAGGGATCAAAAAGGGCTTCTTGCAGAAAGTAGGATTGTAGCCAAACCTTGAAGGAAACCAGGGAGACCAGGTGAGGGAGAGGAGGAGGGAGAGAATTCCAGGCATAATGAACAGCCAATGAAAATGACAGGAGTTGAGAAATGGAATGTCTTGTGCAAGAACTGCAAGGAGTCCTGTCACTGATCAAAGAGTACCCTGAGGAAAAGGAGATAAGGTATAAGAAGACTGGAAAGATAGGAGGGAACCAGGTTACAAAGGCCTTTGAATAGCAGACAGAATTTTATATTGATCCTGGAGATAAGGAGTCATGGAAATGTACTGAAAGGGGGACAGGGGTGACATGGTCCTGCATTCTAGGAAGATCAATTTGACGGCTGAGTGTAGGATAGATGGGAGTGGAGAGAAACTTAAGACAGGAAGACCAACCAAAAGGTTGGTATGAGGTGATAAGAGTCTGTACCAGGATGGTAGTAGTGTAAGAAGAGAGAAAGGAATATATACCAGAGATGTTATGAAGATAGAATTTATAGCACTTGACAACAGATTGGATATGAGGAGCAGAGGGGGAAAGAGAGTGAAGAGTCAAGGATAACACCTATATTTCAAGCCTGGGTGACTAGGAGGATGGTGGTACCCTCAACAGTAATAGGAAAGTTAGGAAGGGGGGCAAAGATGACAAAAAAGGAAAATTACAAATGTTGGAGGGACTGTGGAAAAGAAACCCATTAATGCACTGTTGATGGAACTGTAAATTGGCTTAGTCATTCCAGAAAGCAATTTGGAACTATGCCCCCAAAGTTATTATACTCTGTGTGTAGGTATGTGTATGTATGTATGCATAAATATATATATATGTATATATACGTGCATGTGTATATATACACACATATATATACACACACACACAGATGTGTATACACACACACATATATATATATATGTCCTTTGATGCAGTGATATCACTACCAGAACTATATCTTCCAAAAAGATCAAAGAAAAAAGAAAAGGATCCATATGTATAAAAATATTTACAGCAGCTCTTTTTGTAATGGCGAAGATGTGGAAACTAAGAGGATGCTTATCAATTGGTGAATAACTGTACAAATTATGGTATATTAATATGTTGGAATAATATAAAAAATGATGAAAGAGATGATTCAGACAAACCTGGGAAAACTCTTATGAACTGACAGTGAATGACAGAACCAGTAAAACAATTTATACAACATTATAAAGACAAACAAATTTGAAAGACTTAAGATCTCTTATCAATGCCATCACCATCCATGATTCTGGATGCCTGATGATAAACTCAAGATCTGGAATGAAATATATTTTTGAACAAGGTCAATGTGGGAATTTGTTTTGCTCAACCATGCATATTTGTTACAAGGATTTTGTTTATTTTTTCCTAAGGGAGACTGTATTCAAGGAGAGAGAAAAACATTAATGCTCACTAATTTTTTAAAAGTAAAATTAGGGCAGCTAGGTGGCACAGTGGATAGAGTACCGGCCCTGGATTCAGGAGGACCTGAGTTCAAATGCGGCCTCAGACACAGAACACTTACTAGCTGTGTGACCCTGGCCAAGTCACTTAACCCCATTGCCTATCCTTAAAAAAAAAAACGAAAATGAAAAAGAAAAGTAAAATTAAAAGTTTTTTAAAAAGAATGTTACTATCAGTAACTCAGACTCCTATATTACTTTATGGTTACAAAGAGTTTTATTTATATCTACTATCCCCTGTAATCCTTTCAACACTTTGAGGTAGACATTAAGAACAATTCAAATTTACATAAGTACTAATTTAAGGTATGTAATGTACTACACTCACAACAACTCAGAGACAGATATATCATGTTAAATATTATCATTCTGGTGAAGCTAGGTGACATAGTGGATACAGCACCAGCCCTGGAGTCAGGAAGACCTGAGTTCAAATTCGGTCGCAGACACATAATACTTACTAGCTGTGTGACTCTGGGCAAGTCACTTAACCCTAACTGCCTCACCCAAAAAAAAAAATTATCATCTCCATTTTACTTCGGAGAAAACAGAGGCTCGAGGAAGTACAATGAATTATCCAAGGTCGCATGAGGAAGGCAGTGTAATACAGTGGGAAGGGTCTAAGGTCTGAGAAACTAGATTCAAATCCCACTTTCAATGTTTACTCCTTGTGTAACCTTGAACAAGTCATAACCTCCCTACACCTCAATTTCCTCTTCTCTAAGATAAGAGGGGAAGAATGTGGCTGGTTAGACTGATGGTCCCAACCATCTCTAGGCTGCTGATCTATGATCCTACATGGATTATGAGTGACAAAGCTGGCACTTTTCTGACAATTCTTAGGAGGACAATTCTATTGGAGACAGGACCTACACACACTGGAATACCTTAGGGACAGGTTATACAGACATGCTGGGACACACGATGCCTGATTAATAAGCACGAAAGAATTCCCAATGTACATAGCTCCCTGAATAGTCTCAACTTTAAAGTCAGTCACAAATTCAATTCTTTTCTAAAATCACTGGGTAAGACTAAATTAGTCTTATGCTACTGACATATTTCAAGATCAACAAACAACTTCCTGCCACCACTTTCTCTTGGTTATCCTCAAAGGATAGGTTTCCTAAAAGGGTTCTTGATGTTCTCTCTCCCTTACTTTATGACATTCTTGCTTCTTCTGTTAGGTCTAATTACAGTGTGCTAAATCTTTAAAAGGTCTCATACCACTGCCAGGAAATAAACAAAGCAAAAAATCCTCCACAGGTTGTCATCATCAGCCTAAATTACCTCCCCACTGGAACTTCAGTCATTCTGATGCTAACACCCACAGAGTATATAGTCAATGTAAGAAGAAAATGTTTTCCCAGCCTCCACTCTTGCTCCTGTTCAGCATGTAAGCTGACAAAATCAGTTGGAAATAAGTAAATATTTTTAACTCAGTCATATTGAACCACTAAACTCTGTTTTACAAATGAATATAATACCTTAGATCAGAGGTTATTGACCTTTTATTTTGTCAGAAACCCCAATCGCAGCCTGGCAAAACCTATAGATTCCTTCTCAGAATAATGCTTTTTTAAAGACATAACAAAATATATAAGATCTTACAAAGAAAATAAATTATCATAAAAATAATATATGATTAAAATGAAATATAGTTATAAAAATTTATCAAAACTTTATTAAAATTATTATTAAATTATTTATCCAATTTTACTGTAAAATCTTTTAATAAGTTCATATCACTAGATTAAAAATACCTCCCCTAAGGTTACTCTCAAACTATGGCAACACCTTTCCAAACTAATCTCCCCAATTTCTCCTTTCTAATAATATATCATGTACTTGCTGCCTAATGTAGCTGATCCTTGTCATTCCAGTGCTCAAAAACCATCAATGGTCCTTCATTTTTTACCAAACGAAATATAAACTTTTTAGTCAGGATCTGGGCTTTCCACAACTTAGTTGAAACTACATTTTCAGCTCTTATTTACTCATTTATCAAATACAGGCCTATTTTGGGCAGAGCACACCAGAAGAGAAACAGAGTTTTCTAAAATATAGTTTGTGTCATAAAGCTTACAATCCAGCAGGATGACCATACAAAAATACAGATAATTCTAATACATAGCATTGTAGAATTTTAAAACAAAGTGCTATGTGAGATCCTGGGGGAAGGTCAATATTGACCAGAGTACATCATAGAAGGCCTCATGGAAAAGGAAGCATTTACTTCTCCTTATCCCTCTTCATATATTCCATATTCGAACTATGATATCCAACTAAATAACATACATTTCCCACCTCCATATTGTCTGCCACACCAAGGAATGGATCTGCCCTCCCCTCACTGAACTATCTTTACCAGTTGAAATTCTTACCTTCTTACAAGGCCCAGCTTAGGCACCACCTAATATCAATGAAGTCTTTCCTTATCCCCATCATCTATAAGTGACATCTCCCTCCTCAGGTCTCCCAAAGCACTCTAGATCTCTCCTAGGCACATATTTTCTAATTTGTATTATAATGATTTGCATAAATTTCTCTCCCCCTCCTCTCTGCCCTCCCCCCATGCCTCCATTGGCCTGTAAGCATTTTGAGGGTAGACTCAGCTAGGTGAGGGAGGTAATGTATAGAGAGTCCTGAGTTTGGAGACAGGAAGATTAATTCAGATCCTTAGAATGTGAACTGTGTGATCCTGGGCATCAATTTCCTCATCTGTAAAATGAGGGGACTGAACTCTATGACCTCATTATAATCATAATGTATCCTAACCTTGCACCTCATGGATACTTAAAAATTTTTTTTATTTTAATTTTCAGTTCCAAGTTCTCTTCCTCCCCTTCAGCCCCTCCCCAACCCATTGGAAAGGAAACATATGAAGACATGCAAAACACATTTCTATATTATCCATGTTCCAAAACAAACAAACAAGGAAAATACAGAAAGGGGAAAAATGCTTCAATCTGCACTTTGAAGCCATCAGTTTTCTATCTGGAGGCAAAGAGCATTTTACATCATGAGTCCTTTGGAGTTGTGGTAGAACATTGTATAAATCAAGAGTTATTAAGTCTTTCACAATTGATTACTACAATATTGCTGCTACTGTGTAAACTGTTCTCCCCATTCTGCTCACTTCACTTTGCATCAGTTCATATAAGTCTTCTCAGGTTTTTCTTATACTCCTCCATTTCTTTCAGCATGATAGTATTCAATCACACTCATATACCATAATTTGTTCAGCCATCCCCCATATTATGGGCATCCCCTCAGTTTCCAGCTTGTTGCCACCACAAAAAAAAGCTGCTATAAATATTTTTGTACATATGGGGCCTTTTCCTTTTTCTTGATCTCCTTGGAATATAAACCTGGTAGAGGTATTGCAAGGTTAAATGCATATTTTTATAGCCTGCTGAGCAGAATTCTAAATTATTCTCCAGAATAACAGGACTAGTTCACAGGTCCACCAACAGTGCTTTAGTGTACCTATTTTCCCATATCCCCTCTAGCATTTGTCATTTTCCTGTTCTGTCATCTCAGCCAATCTGATGGGTGTGAGATGGTACCTAGTTGTTTTCATTTGAATTTCTCTAAAGAGATTTAGAGCATTTTATATGATTATTGATAGCTTTGATTTCTTCCTCTTAAATCTGCCTGTTCATATCATTTGACCATTTATCAAATGGAGAACACATAAAAGGTACTTAATAAATATTTGTTAAAATGACTAGTTCCCTTATAGCTTTTCCTCAAAAAATTACAGAACAAGTGTGGACTTGATTCTGAAAGACAAATGACCCTTTGATTTAACAGTTTTGTGACAATTTTATTAAGGAAATTTTGCAGTTCACAACTAATAGCTCAGCATGAAAGAAAAATCTAGAAAAGTACAGAGTGTATACTATACATCCACAACCCCAGAGCTTAACGTACTTTTGAATTACTCTCCCACATAACTGCTTGCCAATGGTGTGAGTGAGAGGTCAAGTTTGCAGTTTCTGAAACCTGGCTTAAACCGTAGGTTATAAGACATCCAATGAGTACAGTCTGAAAATATTGCAACATTCAGGCATAAAGATAAAACAACTACCTATTAATAAGGCCCAAGTTAGCTCCTCCTAGGCCTCACAGGGTATTCTCAAGGGGAGCTCTTGTTTCTACTCTAGGTCCACTTGGATCACTAACATCATTACTGTATTTCACAATTGTTCCTAAATATTATGTGTTTTTCCTTCTTGTTTATGATGCTTGTGCTGAACTTGAACAATAATTCCCAGTCCTGCTTCTATGTACACTGTGGTCTCTGGTGAGTTTAAAATTTGCCAAGAAATTCTCAATATAAAATAAACAGTAATTCACTTTTATTTGTGTATGTATGATTGCCATATGAAAACTTTGAGGAGAGGAAGCAGTGTGGTATAATGGGAAAATAAAAATAGTCTGAGAAATGGGAGACCTGGCTTCTAGTCTTGGATCATTAATTCAGTGTGACCTTGGCCAAATCACTCTACGTCTCCAGCTCAGTTTCCCCAGCTACACAATTAGAAGGTTGGCTTAAGTGGTAACAAAGGTTCTTCTATCTCTAAAATTCTAACATGAATTTTATAAAATCTTGCAAACAATAACCTGGTTGTTGCTACTCCAAAAAGATTGAGGGATAGCAGACTTCATAGAACAAGTAATGAAACTATCTTCTCCAAGTTTTAAACCAAGCTTGATTTATTTGGGAGAGAGGGACTCATTAAAGGCAAAGGCCATGTCTCTATCTTCTCAGAGGCAAGAACAGTGTTCTATAAAGAAAGGGTATTTGATAAATGTGTATTGAATGAATGAATGTTGAATAAATAATCTTATAGAAGGGATTCAACCCAGATTCTCACTTCCTTAGAACACAGAATATTTGAGCAAGAAAGATCCTTATAATATAGATTTTTAGTCCCCAATACAATCAATAGTATTAAAGCTTAAGTAAGCAGATGTTGAGAAGGCATGATATTTCTCCTGGAGGAAACTTCTAAAGGTCATTAACAAAAATATAACCAGCTAAAAGCCTGCCCTGAATCCAAATAGCTCACTTCATTTGATTGAATGAACAAGCAAACAATGAAAGCATTTATTTGGAAACAAAAAGAAATCCTCTTTTGTATCTATTTTTGAAATATTGTACATTCATAAAAAATGAATGGCTAGAGAAAACCTCTGATTCAAAACTGGTGTTGGCCCAGGCTCTCACTCCCTGTACTGATCAACTACACTGAGAAAGTCACTCATATAGCAATGACATATGCTTCTCTTTCTAACACATCAGCCCTGAGAGGGAATGGAAAGATAGATATTTACCTTCTTAACAAAAATTCTTCTCTGACCAATGCCATTTCATTTTACTTGATTACAAATCAACTGAGTCTGGAGCTGCATCTACATCTTTATTTATATAGCACCCTGCACACAGTTGGCATTCAGACATATAATGAGTAATAAATGATCCTTTGAATCACAGAATGTCAGAGCTAGAAAGAAGTGTAGAAAACAGAATGTTAGAAAACAATGTTAGAGCTGGAAGGGACCTTGGAAAATACAGCACAAGGGGCAGCTAGGTGGCGCAGTGGATAGAGCATCCACCCTCAAGTCAGGAGGACCTGAGTTCAAATCCGACCTCAGACCAAACACTTGACACTTACTAGCTGTGTGACCCTGGGCAAGTCACTTAACCCCAACTGCCTAAAAAAGAAAAGAAAAGAAAATAGAGCACAAAATATTAGCTTGAAAAGATTTTTGAGGTCATCTCCTCCAATACAAGTTTATTCCCCTCACATAACAGAAGAAAGAGATCCAAAGATATTAAATGATTTGTCCCAAATTCCAGTTTGTCAACAACAGAGTTAAGACTAAACTAAAAAATTCAGGTCTTCTCATTCCTAGTATACTATATCAAGATACCTCTCTAATAAGGATAATCCTGAAACCTCAAACTAACTTAGAACATTTTTTTCAGATTCTGCCTTCCTCCTTGTTATAACACCCCAAAGCATTTTATAAACTATAAATCACTATACAAAAATGTGAACCATTATAATTTAAAATATAATGTTTATTAATATGCATTAATTAAACAAGTTTTCTTAAAGAGAAATGATTTGCCAAAATTAGTTGCTTTACATACTCCATTCTTTCAATAAACTAGTTAGTAGCTCTAAAAAAGGTAGTGTAGAATTTTCAAACACATACACACACACACACATATATACACACGTATACATACATACAGACACATCCATACACAAAATTATGATAAATTGGCATTTCATTATCTCAGGATTTACCTCAAATGGGAGCAATATATCTTTTTTAAAACTTCCCTGAAATGAAGCCCATCAAAACTAAGTATCCTACTGTCTAGTATTCCCAAGTCACTATCCTTAGGTCTAATTCTGACTACTCTATTTACTAATCAGTTCTGTGACTTTGAACAATTTTCCCATCTATGAAATGAAGAAGCTAATACCTATCCTACCTACAGTATCTCAAAGGTGTAAAGTGAGAATCAAATGAAATAAGGGATATAAAGCTCTCTGCACCCTTAAAGCACTACTTAAAATGTTAACTATCATTATTATCAAGTCTCCAACTATCATGAATCTCCTTTACTTTGTCACTGTACTATTTAACTTCTGTCATTTAAAAGTCAGTGTTCCAACACAAATTCTATTTATTTCATAAGAAAAGACTTTCCTCTTTCTATTTGAAAGACAAAATCATAACCATGTTTTTTGTTTTGGTTTGAGTTTTTTAACATTCTTTTTTTAAATTCAATTTTATTTTCAGTTCCAAATTCTCTTCCTCCAACTCCCCCTCCCTCATCCACTGTCTAGTACCATTGACTCATTTAAAATAAGCCAACATGCACATGTCTAAATACAGAACACTATCATTAACTTTTTCCAAATTGGTTTAACAAAGTAAAGACGGATACAGTATTGCAATCAGAGTGGGAGACTTAAAAAAAACAAATTTAAAGTAGCAGTGCAGATGTGCAATGGAGATGAGCTAAACTGATTAGAACACACTCTAACTGCCAAGAAAATATGCTTTATTAGCCTCACCCAAGAAAGTCTAGGAAGAGAGAATGAAGTCACTAATGAAGAAAATGCCACCCTATTCACATTGAAGATCTTTTAACAATCATCATCATCATCATCATCATAATTCACATTTCTACAGTGCTTGAAGGTTTACAAAGCACTTGAATACATGAATTCAACAACTATGTAAGGTAGCCAGGTTTATCATCCTCATTACACCTATGAGGAAAAAGATTCAGAGATCCCAACATCATTTAGGTACCAGAGTTAGGAGTTAAACCTTGGTTTACTGACTCTAAATTCAATGAATGATCTTTCTACTATACCAAACTATCTACCTACCAGGTAAACCAAATGATATGTCTGAAAATAATTCAACATTCATGGTCACAGAATCAAAGAGCTAAAAGGGATCTTAGAGATAATCAAAAAGTGATATATGACGGAAGTGAAGCTCAGAAAGGGTAAAGTGTATCCAAGTTACAAGCCCAGTTAGTGACAGAACTATGAATAAAACTAATCCCCAAAGCAGAACTTTCTAATGTAGCACCTTTTTGGGATCTGCAGTTCACTAAAACAAGTACAACTGGTCAACTGTCCTAAGACTCTGGGCATAGTGAAAAGATCACAAGACTTGGAGTAAAAAAACCTCAAGTTCCGGATTTGCTACCTATTACTAGCTATGTGCCATTCAATAGTTACTTAATTTCTCTAGGCCTCAATTTCTTTATCTTTAAAAATAAAAAAGTTGGCAGTGAAGGTCCTGGAAAAGAGATAATTAAACATGCCTCCTCCCCCAAGAAAGGGTGATAAGGGACTACTAGGGCAGATTATTGTCTATACTATCAGCCATGATCTTTGTGGATGTTTTTGCTTGTTTTCCTTTGTCACAACAACGAATTCATCTGGAGAGGTTGAAGTGGGATGGGAAACAACTACAATGTGGAGACAAAAGATATCAATAAAGTTTATCTTTAAAATAAGATATTTTTAAATGAAAGAGTTGGAAACATTCTGTTAATGTATGACATATAGGTCAAGATTAACAGCAATAACTGCACTGGACATATGGGAAAAACTGAGGGACTAAGAGGATAAATAATTTGCTTACAATTGCATAATCAGCCATTGACAGTGATAAGGCTTTGGTGCTTAATGACAGTTTTGATGTTACAATATCAAGATAACAAATATCACCCCAATGAAAAAAAGGATTTATGAGTAATTTATATAATAACATCTTATATTTATTACAGTATATATTATACTATATATACTATAGTATATATTATAATATATAGAGTATATATTAACTCTGACTATTCACTGAAAGGACAAACACTGAAGCTGAAGCTTAAATATTTTGGCTACATAATAAGACAAGATTCACTAGAAAAGACCCTGATGCTGGGGAAAATTGAAGGCAAAAGGAGAAGGGGACCACAGAGGATGGATAGATAGTGTCACGGAAGTAACAAACATGAGTTTGGACAGACTTCAGGAAATAGTGGAGAACAGAAGGGTCTGCTGTGCTATGGTCCACAGGGTCACAAAGAGTTAGACACAACTCAACAGCAACAAAAACAATCATATATATAAGGAGAGTGGTATACTCCAGGGGTGGGGAACCTGCAGCCTCCAGGCCACATGTAGCCTTCTAGGTCCTTGCATGCAGCCTTTTGACTGAGTCCAAGTTTCATAGAACAAATCCTTTTATTAGGGGGATTTGTTCTATGAAGTTTAGATTCAGTCAAAGGGCCGAACTTGAGGACCTAAAGGGCCACATATGGCTTCGAGGTTGTTGGCTCTCCACCCCTGGATAGTCTTATTGTCAATAATGTTCAGAAAACTGTGCTAGGCACTGGAGGGAAGTATGGATACAAAATTTGTCAAAGGCTATGCCAGAGAACACAAGTTCTAGAAGGTCTTACCAAGTTAGAAAAGCAATAAGCTGTGTGTCTCTGTCATAAGTGTTGAAAGACTCAATCTCAGGAAGCTAATCATAAAATGATGAATTTTTTTTTGACAACAGCAAGTCATGAAGTACCAACAATGAGCAGGAGTTCTTAACCATTTTTGTGTCCTGGACCCCCTTTGGCAGTCTGGTGAAGCCTATGGACTCCTTATAACAATAATGTTTGTAGATGCATAAAATAAAACACAGGGATCACAAAGAAAATCAATTATTTTAAAATCTAGTTGTCAAAATATTTGGAAAACAATTTTATGGGCCAAGGTTAAGAAACCCTGCATTAAGGCATGGGTCTACAATGATTGGGGGAATATCCATATTAATGAAATCACCAACATTTCAGAGCATCAAACTAGGAACAGTTGGCCCTGTCCCAAAATGGATATCCTATTCTCTCGTTTACCACCACTCCAACGTCACCAGCAATGCTAAAGAATTCCCACACACACACCCCAAATAGTTCTTTATTAACTTATTTAAAATGTCACTTTTCAAAATCAGTATTTGAAGTGAATTATCAAAGAAAGAAAGAGAAAGGCCTTCAGCCACATAATATACACCCTATATACAATTACATGTGTGGACTATACTAAAATGATTTGAGGTTATGGATAGAAAGATCAGACTTTCTTAAAGTATCTTCTAGGAATTTTGGCTGACCACACCAACTTTTCAGGGAATTCCTAAGATAAAAGCTATGAAACCTTAGAAATACCATTGGGAAGACTAGGATAGAACCATTTTGGCAGGGAAAGATAGGCTGTTTGTAAGTGTCACCACTGATTCATCTCTCTTCCCTTTCTCTCTCTCCTAGGTCTGGCAGTCTCCTTTTAATAGTCATGATGCCAAAAACCCAGGGTCAAAGCAATGACTCCAATAGTAACAGACAGAGATCATCTGCCTCTCCGCAGAAGGGCAGGGTGCTCAACAGTAGTAACCAGCATTTCCTCCCTAAGCTCCATGTAAAAGACTTTAATCCATTATTACTCAGTCCAATTCAGAATTTTCTCATTATAAACTAAAAAGGATAATATTTCATTGAATCCCAGAATTCAAAGGGATCAGAGAGGTCATCTAGTCCTACTTCTACTGAAGCATGAATCCTTTCAAAAATCCTTTCATCTCTAGTGTGAAGTCAATTAGGCTCTGCTTGAATATCTCCTGCCATGAGGAGTTCTATTTCCCAAGGTAGGCACTAGTTATTAGGAAGATCTTCTCATATTAAACCTAAATCTGCCTTCCTATAATTTCCACCTGCTAATAATAATTCTGCTGAGAATAAGCATAATAAATCCAATTGCTCTTTCACATGACAGCCCTTCTTATAATTGAAGATAGTAATATGTATTCCTTAAGCTTTCCTTTCTCAAAGTTCACCACCTCTAGATTCTTAAACATTCCTCATATTACATCATTTTAAGACACCTCCCCTCTCCATTATCTTGGTCATCTTTCTCTAGACATGCTCAGTTTGCCAATGTCCCACATAAAATGTGATCCCCAGAACTGAACACAATATTCTAATTCAACAAACATTAAACACTTGTTCTGACCCATGCATTGTGTAGGGCATTAGGAATACAAAGATGAATAGTGGTAGTCACTGCTCTCAAGAAACTTACTTTCTATTTCAGAAGTAGTTTTGACACTAGACACTGTCACCATCATCTACCTCCTTCAGTTTGGCGACTATACTTTTGTTACTACAGCCCAAGATCGAATTGTTTTTTTTGGCTAACCGATCACACTGCTGGTTCACACTGAACTTGCAGTCAACTCAAAACCCTAGTGTTTGTTTTTCACATGAGCTGCTGCCTAAATAGATATTATTCCCCCAATCTGTAGTCACATTAGATGATTTCAGGAAAACCATCATACATGTCATTTTACAAGTAGGGAAATTCAGAAAGAAGCACCTTCCCCAAGGAGGCAGTGCAATATAATGGAAAGAATACTGGACCTGTAATCAGAAGACCTGAATCTGAATCCTGCCTTTGACACTTAAGAGCCACATGACCCACAAGAAAGCCACTTAACTTTCCTGAGTCTTTTCTCTTCTGTAAGATAGAGATAATACTTACTTTGCAGAGTTGCTGTGAAGATCAAATGAGATAGTGCCTGTAAAACATTTTGCAGACCTTAAAATGCTATGTAAATGTCAGTTATCATGATTACAAGGAAACCTTGTAAGCATACATTTTTATTTTTATATGTAGGCAATTAATAGGAGGGCCTGATATATAATCCAAGTCTTCCAATAAACACTAAGCACAAGTACTGATGGAAATAATATCTATTTCTGTAACACTTTTAAGGCTTAATAAGTGTTTTCCCAATAATAGCTTGTTAAGGTATGTAACATAATCAGCACAGTATTATCTCCATTTTAAAAATGAGAAAAGTGAGGCTCTGAGAGGTTAAATGACTTTGTCTAATGTCATATAGTTAATGTGCTAGGCATAGGTTTCAAACCCAGTTCCCCTCATTCCAAATACAGCATACTTTTTACCACAGGATCCTTTAGAGAAGGGCTATGTGGTACTGATTTTAATTCACCCTCAGACATACTGGGGAAATATCAGATACTAATTCATTCTAAGGAAAAAAAAACCGTTAAAATGCTAACCATTTCAAGATGGTTACCACTCTGTCTTCTCGCCACAAGGCATTACCCTTCTCTGCAGTGAACATATATCATCATCCATACTGGCCCCTGCCTCTGCAGTATCTTCTTTTCCACAATCCCTTGCATTTATATGTGCTGTTGCAGCAACTGTTTACCCTGTGAGGACTGGTACTGTTCTACCCATTTTGTAGATGGGAAAACCAAGGCTCCCAAGGTCAGAAAGCTGATAGAAAAGAGAACCAAATCTAGAACCCTGCCAAGTCCTCTTCTAGCCAGGGCTCTCACCACGTGACTGTATCTTCTTTTCTCCTGAACATCTAGGGGATGCCAAGGTCCCACATTAGCTAAGGGACCCGCAGATCCCACCATTATGACCAGGCAAGTGGTAGACAGACAGACAGACAGACAGACAGACAGACAGACAGACACACACACACACACACACACACACACACTCACTCACTCACTCACTCTCTCTGGCTTCCATCCCCGCCTGGACAGCTCCCTCTACACCACAGCCGCCCCCACCCCACCCCGGCTCCCCGGCGGGCCCCCCTGCCCTGCCCTCCCTGCCAGGCCGGCTCTGGCTCTAAGCGCCTGGCCTCGGAGAGCGGTCCGGCTGCGGGCAGGGCTCCCCGTCACGGGTGGGTCCCTGTCGGCTTTTCCCCGCCTCGGGGACAGACAGGACCGGGCAGTCTCCTCCGGAATGGATGCTCGGCGCCTCCTCCCGCTCCCCGGTCCTGAGGGAGGTTCCTCGGGGCGGCGGCACTGGGGCCTGCCCAGGAGAAAGGCAGGCCGAGGCCGCGGGGCCCGGGAGAGGCCTCCAGGGGACTGACTCACCTGCGGCCGGAGCCCGGGGCCGGGGCCGGGGCCGGACCAAGCGGCGGATGTGACAGCGGCGGCGGCCGGTCGCTGGCCTCAGCCATTCCCCGCTGCCCCGGATGGGGAGAGACGGCGGCGGCGCACTTCCTTAGCAACCCGGCTCCTCGGCCCACTTCCTTAGCAACGAGCTATCGGCTCCCGCTGCGATTTCAACCAACTTTATTGGTCGCCGGCCGTGGACAAGGCTGGGCGCACGCCCAGGCGCGGGGCAAGGGAGCCGGGGCTCGTCTGCCTGGCGGGGCCTCGATTACCCCTCCTATGGCTTAGGGAGAATGACCTCCTCCCCCTCCCCTTTCTAATGCCTCCTCCTCCCCTTCCTCATCCTTCTCCTCTTCCCCCTTCCCTATTCTCCTCCTCCCCCCCCTTCCTCTCCCCACACTGCGTTAATTCTGCGGGAAATAATCCGAACCACCCCCAGCGCCCCGCCCCGGGAGATAGATACAGAGGTGGGGCGATGGGGCATAGCGGGGTACTTGTTCTTGACGCAGCACGAGCGTGCTGTGTGACCTCGCGCTGGGCCCTTGCTCTCTCTGGGCCTCTTTTTTTACTTCTGTAAGATGAAGGGTTTGAATTTAATGATAACTCACTTTTCTATTTTCCGAAGTGATGTGCAAACAAGGGCATTGTTCTTCTTGCTTTCTCAATTTGGGGGGGGGGGGACGGTGGGGAGGGAGAAGGCATTTTTCAAAGAAAAATCATAAAGCACTCTAAAATGACTTGCATACATCAGCTCTGTTGATCACAACTATATAACCTGTGAGCTAGAACTAAAATTATCCCTACTTTACAGAGGACAAAGCAGACCCGAAATGGGAAAGGTATTTGCCCAGGATCCTACAGGGAGTTATAACAGACCTCAGACCAAAACCCAGATCTCTAACTTCAATTCCAGGCTCTTGATCGTCTACTGAGAGCCCTTCCAATTCTAACCCTTCCAGGTCCTACTACTTCTTGTAAATTTATCTTTTCCTTTCTCTTAGATCTCTATACAGTGTTTTCAGGTATAATATATGAAAAGTGCAAAGCTTAAAGTGATCTATATGTGTCAGTGATTATTATTATTGTTAGAGAACTTTATTAAATTTTTCATAAAATCCTAAATGTCAGAGCTGGAAAGACTTGGAACATAACATAAACTCTTAAAGCTAAAGAGACCTTTGAAATCTTTAATCAGAACCTCATTTTATTTTTTTTTAAGGCAATTGGGGTTAAATGACTTGCCCAGGGTCACACAGCTAGTGTCAAGTGTTTGGTCTGAGGTCGGATTTGAACTGGGGTCCTCCTGACTTCAGGGCCGGTGCTCTATCCACTGTGTCACCTAGCTGCCCCCAGAACCTCATTTTACAAAGGAGGAAACTGAGAACCAGGGCCAGAGAAATGCAGCTACTTGTCCAAAAATCACAAAGAATGTGGCTTTCTTGGGAGTCCCACTCCTAGTGGTCCCATTCCACTACATCACTACCTACCATACAGTACAAGATTGTTGTGAGGAAAGTGCTTTGTGAACTTTAAAGCATGATGAGTTTTTGTTTCTATTATAACACAGGCTTGCAGAGTGCACCACCCATATTGTGGTTGTTCAGTGGTGTCCAACTCTTCTGGCCCCATTTGGAGTTCTCCAGCAAAGATACTGGAGTGGTTTGCCATTTCCTTCTCCAGCCCATTTTATAGATGAGGAAACTGAGGCAAACAGAGTGAAGTGACCTGCTCCAGGTCACACAGCTAGTAAGTGTCTGAGGCCAGATTTGAACTTAGGAAGATGAATCTTCTTGATTCCAGGCCCAGCACTCTAGATCAACTGAGCCACCTAGCTGCCTTTGCACCATCCGTGTTTGGAGCTAGTAAATAATTGTTGAAAGAATGGATGGATGAATGAAGTGAATGAGTGCCAACACATAGGTCCCTTGTAAGTCATAGTTGCCATCTCCTTGGCCATGGCTTATTCCCACTCTGCTATTACAGCAAGAGGAGAGTGATGTATGTTGGGGGCAGGTGTAGAAGAGAACAGAAAAACATCAGAGGGTTCTGTTATTCCAGCTGGTAAACTCAAAAGATTCTTAAGCCTAGAGACAGCTAGGTGGTATAATGAATCACATGCTGGGGCCTGAAGTCAGGAAGATTTGAATTAAAATTCAGTCTCAGACTTGCTAGCCTTGTGACCGTGGACATGTCATTTAACCTCTGTCTGCCTCAGTTTCCTCAAATGTAAAATGCAGATATTAACAGCAGCTACCTTGAAGGGTTGTTGTGAGGATTAAATCACATAATATTTGTAAAAAAAAAAAAAAGTGCTTAGGTGGTGCAGTGAATAGAGCACCAGCCACCAGCCCTAAAGTCAGGAGGACTTGAGTTCAAATCTGGCCTCAGACCAAACACTTGACACTAGCTGTGTGACCCTGGGCAAGTCACTTAACCCCAACTACCTAAAAAAAAGAAGTGCTTAGAAGGCACATCATAGGTGTTACATAAGTGCTTATTCATTTCTCTTTCCCCACATGTGTTAGTTTGACTGAACTGCTTGCTCCTCGTTAATCTTTACCACAAGGGAAGGCTCACTGGGGAGGAAAGAGGGACATATTTGGAAATGAATATAATATAAAAATAAAACATATCATTAAAATGAGACAAATATTTTAGACCTTAACAAGCTGTAGAAATGTCAAAATAGTAATAAGAACCATAACTCACACTTCTTGTGTTAGTACTTTCCTCACAACCCCTCTGTGGATTAAGTGCTAGTTGTTATTTTGTTATTTTTCAGTTGTTTCAATCGTATCTGACTCTTCATTGTCCCCATTTTACAGATGAGGAAGCAAAGAGATGAAAATATTTGACCTATACCATACAGGAAATGGCAAAGAATCATAGGATTATAGATTTAGGGTTAGAAGGGACCTTGGAGGGTATTGGTCCAACCCCTTCATTTTACAGGAGGAAACAAAGGTGTGGAGAGGGAAAGTGACTTCCCGATCTTCTAATTTACACTCACTCTAATAATCTTATTACTTCTCCACCTTGTCTCCACATTGCCCTTCCTCCTTCCTACTCCACCTTTTTGTCCTGGAGGGCAATTAGGGGTCCTTGTCCTCTTACCTAACTTCCCAGTGTCCCCCCCACACTATGGGCCCTCAGACTTGGAACACTTCCTGGGGGCTATGAATTTTTCCACTCTATTAAATCACATCAATTGTGTATCTCACTCTAAAGCTTGCCAAAGAGAGACAGATAGACACAGAAACAGACAGACAGAGATAGAGACAGAGACAGAGACAGAGAGATAGAGAGCTGATAGGTTTAGTCACTCCAAGATGTTAATTGCTAATAACCAGCTTAACAGTGTTACTTTTATTTGAGGGGATTTGCAGATCAGTATCAAAGGGACTCAATCTCTAAGAGTGAAATTTTAGGTATAGCTTTCAAAGAGGGAGATATTTTGAGGCAAGAGATCTTCCACACACCCTTAACTCAGTACCTTGCAAGGCACAATCTATTTTTTCCTGTCCCCCTTCCCCACCCAGCAGACCTCTTGTAACAAAGATGTAGTAAGAGTTCACCTAAAGCAGCTGAGACAGATCCTTCTAACAGCATATGCAACATTCCATATCCATAACCCTACATCTCTCAAACAAAAGTAGGGAGATGCATTTAAAAAAAAAAACCAATAACTCTTCTCTGGGGCCACAATGGAGTTTTGTCCTTCCGTGTTCACTGTTTTAATCTGTACATGTATCGTTTTTCTAATTGTACTTACTTCACCCAGCATCAGTTCATATAAATTTTTGTTTATCTGAATTTTTCAAATTTATCATCTCTTATACTACAACAACATTCCATTACAGCCATATACCACAATTCCTTTAGCCATTCCCCAACTGAAGGGTATCCATTCCAACAACTGATTATCAAGCTCAGCCCTACTATATGAATATACCCACATTCTTGTGACAATTACCTGATCGCAAGGGAGGCCACTGCCAGCGTGTTCTTTTCTAAACCAATGTCTAGTTCTCTTTTGCCACACGTCGGAGCCCTGAGGTCCCAGGGAACAGAGTGGAAGAACAGCAGCTGAGTCACTAGGATCTCTCTTTTGATATCCCAACATCCCTACAGAGACTTCAAAGAACCTTGAAGTTGGAATTTGTTGTTATTGTTGTTAAGTCGTATCTGACTCTTCCTGACCCCATTTGGGGTTTTCTTGGCAAAGATACTGGAGTGGTTTGCCATTTTCTTCTCCAGCTCATTTTACAGATGAGGAAACTGAGATAAATAGGGTTAAGTGACTTGTCCAGGGTGTCATAGCTATTAAGTATCTACGACTGAATTTTAACTCAGGTCTTCCTAACTCTGGGTCCAATGTTCTATCCACCTAGCTGACCCAAAAAGGTAGGAATTAGAACCTCTAAATTCTAGTTTTCTGCCACCAACTTACTGCATGACTTTGGCTAAGTCATTTCCTCTCTCTCTCGGACTCAGTTTCCCCACTTGTAAAATGGCAGGCCTGGGCTAGAGGATCTGTAGAGTCCTTTCCAGTGTTAACATTCCATATTCTGTGTTCTTGGGTCCCTTTCATCTGTTACATTCTAGTTCCATATTCTAAGATCCTTTCCATCTCTGATATGCCATGACTGTACAGCACGTACTTTGAAGTCCAAAAGTCTGGTGGGATACAGAAAATATAGACCTTTATGGCTAAAAATGAGAGCAGTGCTACTGATTTTTTTTTAAAACAACTATTTTAATGGTAACTCAATATCACTGAAGACAAAGTGGTAGAATTAAAGGATGTTGGAGGACAGGCTTCTAAATAAATGATTACTAAATCAGGAACTATAAAAGAAATTGCATCTCAAAGCATCTTTAAAAAATAAATAAAATGACCACATTAATGGAGCTTGGATGGAAGCCTGACCCCCAGTCCTACTTGATGGGTCTGTTCTGGCTGATTGCCAGATGTTCCCCTTCCAGGAGAAGTTGCCCATTTCGAATGAAGGCTCTAGTGGGAGGGGATCCAGCTAATGGTTTCCATTTTCACAGCTTAGATGCTTCCCTAAGAAATTCCTCAGGTAAGTGATTGCTAATTGGTCCTGCCACACTGACTTAGGTAGTTAGAGCAGGATAAACACACACTCTACGGGGTTGCTTGGCCTTTTATTAGCCTAATTCAGTTGGTGAGAAAATGATTTCTGTTTCAACTAGCATAGGCTCAATTGATCAACAAACATTTCTGGAGACACTCCTTGGAGCATTTTCACTTACTGTTCCCTGTGCCTGGAATGCTCTCCCAACTCATCTCCACCTCCTAATTTCCCCAACTTCCTTCAAGTCCCTGCCAAAATCCCTCCCACCTTCTGCAGGAAGCCTTTCTAGATCCACCTTAATTCTATTGCCTTCTCTCTGTCAGTTATTCTCTGTTTATCTTCCATATACCTTGTTTGTACATAGTTGTTTACCTGTTGTCTCCCCCATTAGACTGGAGGCTCCTTGAGAGCAGGAACTATCTTTTGCCCTTCTTTGTATCTCCAGAACTGAACACAGGGCCTGGTGCACAGTAGGCACTTAATACATGTTTAATGACTAACCCACTGAGGTGAACCTGCTTCATGCAGGAGTGAAGCCTACATTCTTGTGGCATGATCCTACAAAAACAGTGTTAGGAATGTTGATGTCCACAATCAGCTGAGACTAGTTATAAATGTCAAGGGATATGTTTTTTAAAGGGGCTCTTTAAAAAAAGGGAAAAGGACTCACATGTACAAAATATTTATATTTGTGGGAAAAGTGTTTTGTAATTGTGTTCATATAGTTCCTGGGTTTGTTTTGGTAGGTAGACTCCTAAATATTTTATAATGTCTACAGTAACTTTAAATGGAATTTCTCTTTCTATCTCTTGCTGTTGGGCTTTGTTGGTAATATATAGAAATGCCGATGATTTATGTGGGTTTATTTTATAGCCTGCAACATTGCTAAAGTTGTTTATTATTTCACGTAATTTTTTTTACTTGATTCTCTGAATTCTCTAAGTGTATTATCATATCATCTGCAAAGAGTGATAGCTTTGTTTCTTCTTTGCCTATTCTAATACCTTCAATTTCTTTTTCTTCTCTTATTGCTAAAGCTAACATTTCCAGTACCATATCGAACAACAGTGGTGATAATGGACATCGTTGTTTCACCCCCAATCTTATTGGAAATGCTTCTATCTTATCCCCATTACATATGATGCTTGCTGAAGGTTTTAGGTAGATGCTACTTATCATTTTAAAGAAGACTCCATTTATTCCTATGCTCTCTAGTGCTTTTAATAGAAATGGGTGTTGTATTTTGTCAAAAGCTTTTTCTGCGTCTATTGAGATGATTATGTGGTTTCTGTTAGTTTTGTTGTTGATATGATCAATTACGCTGATAGTTTTCCTAATACCGAAACCCCCAATAAGTAAAGAGATGGTAAAATATACCTCACGGACTCAAATGCTGACAAACTCTTTCCCAAAGCACTGAAATAACTGGAAATTCTGATTGCTGAGTCACTATTGGTGACCTTTTTGTAATCAGGGAGCAGCAGGGAAGACATAGATCCAATTATATATGAGATATAAGAGCCTCAAAAACCAGCCTCCAGCCAGCACCAAAAACATTGCATTCTGGAATCTCAGTTTTAAGGAGGACACCCAGGTTAGATGTGTCTTTATTGCTATCCATACTGCACTCCTGTCTCTCCCCAAACTCTCCCCAGTGCCCTAGAAACTTCTTCCCCCTGGAGGCTTATTTCATCCCTGTACTTCGTATATTGGAAGTATCCTCCACCCCTGCAACCTCTCCCTCAATTGGCTAGTTCCTCCCAGAATCTCAGCTTTAAGGAGGATGCCCAGTCCAGCCATGTCTTCTTTCCTCTCCAGCCTGTACATCAGAAAGGGCTTTGCCTTTTACATTTCAATGTCTGTTTTTTGGAGTGCTCTCCCCTCTCCTTCCAACCTTCTGCTTTGCTAAGTCGAAAAGGGGCATACTTTTATGCTTAAAACAGTTCAACTAAATAATATATTGCTTTGAAAACCAATGCAATCACATTGTGTCATGATCAACTTTGATAGACTTGGCTTTTCTCAGCAATACAATGATCTAAGACAATTCCAAAAGATTCATGATGGAAAATGCTATCCACATCCAGAGAAAGAACTATGGAGTCTGAATGCAGATTGAAGCATACTATTTTCACTTTTGTTGTTGTTTTTTTCTTTCTCGTAGTTTTTCCCTTCTTGTTCTGATTCTTCTTTTACAACATGACTAATATGAAAATATGTTTAATATGATTATACATGTATAGCCTATATCAGATTGCTTGTCGTCTTGGGGAATGGGGAAGGGAGGGAGGGAGAAAAATTTGGAACTCAAAATCTTATAAAAGTGGATGTTGAAAACAATCAATAGATAGATAGATAGATGAATAAATACGTAAATAAATAAATAAATGATGCGATCTTGGACTTTATGAAGACAGAGATCCTATCTAGAATGAGGGAAGACACAATCCCATTGTACTCAATCCTGGTCAAAACATACCTGGAACATTATATTCAATTCTGGGCAACTTTAAGAAGGACTTTGACAAGTTGGAGAATGTCCAGAATGATGAAGGAAATACAGACTATATCATATAAGAACTGGTTAGAAGAATAGAGTTGTTTAGCCTAGACAGCAGAAGACAGTGCAGATGTGATCATTGTCTTTGTGACTCTAAAAGGCTCTCGTGAAGAAAGAACAATCAAATTTGTACCTAGTCAGGAAATATAGATCGAGGAGCAATTGGTGGAAGTTGAAGAAGGGCAGATTTAAGCTCAATAGAAAGACCACCTTCCTAACAACTTGTTCACTTTCAGTCGTGTCCAACTCTTCGTGACCCCTTTTGGGGGTTTTCTCAGCAGAGATACTGGAGTGGTTTGTCATTTCCTTCTCCAGCTCATTTTACAGATGAGGAAACTGAGGCAAACAGGGTGAAGTGACTTCCCCAGGATCACACAACTAGTAAGTGTCTGAGACAGATTTGAACTCAGGAAGATGACTCCTGGACTCCAGGCCCAGCAATCTATCCACTGTACCACCTAGCTGCCCCTAACAATTAGAGATCTCCAAAAGTGAAGAGAACTGCTTCAGGAAGTAAATGGATTTTCCTTCACTGGAGATCCTCAAGAAGAGAGTGGATGGTCACTTTAGGGGGAGGTTGTAGAGAGAATTCCTGCTCAGGTAGACTAGATGTCCTATGAGATCCCATCAAGGTCTGCTGTAGGGATGCTTGAAGTACTCAAATTCTTCTAAAGCCCTTGTCTTAGGTCTTCTCCTAATATAGAGGTGATCTTAGGTTCTCAAAGGTCAGTGAAACACAAGTTCTGGTTAAGTCTTACCAAGTTGGAAAAACTCAGGATGTGGGCCCTGTATGTCATCCAAGGACTAGTCTAAGAAGTCCTTTTTGGCTTAGCTGAGCTAAGATTATGGAGAGTCTCATTATTGCAAGGATGGCCACCAAGTGATTAATTATTTTCAACCATAGCAACTCAGGAAGAGCTTCTACTCAGGTGAAGAAGGAACTATAATAGATTATATAAGATACACCTTATAGAGGGAAGGCTCCCAATGATGGAGTTACAATTTCTTTGAAGTAAGCAAGTGCTATATACAGGAGATTATCCTGAGTGCTAAGAGAATACAAATGTGAGTTAGGCACCATTTTTGCACTCCCTTTCCAGATAGCTTAAAGTCTATCTGGAAAAACAGAACATATGTTCTGTACATATGTACATATGTACATACATATGTATGTACAAGTTTGTCGACCACAAAATGAATTGCAGAAAAGGGAGCAGATAATGAGGTATTTAACTGCAAAAATTCAGCCACACCAGGTGAAACTTCTATGAGATATAAATGACTCTTTTAAGAATCTGAAAGGAAGTAACACAAGACAAAGAGTGACAGGCTTGCTTCCAGACTATTAAAAAGATGATCCAGTACATCCGGGAGACAGATAAACCCAGATCCTGATAGGATGAGAAGAGTATAGAGCTGGAGAAAGGGAAGCTGTAAACAAACCAACAAACCATGTGGTATAGCAACAATCGAAATACAGGCAGAGGTAACATCCTCAGAGAGAAGGGCCAGGACTCTGGAATCTTGGCTGCTTGGGCCATTTGGGCATGAGGCAAGTTAGGACAGAAGCTGCTTATTTAGCTCATCCCCTCACCACACACACACACACACACACACACACACACACACACACACAATCACAATCACAGATTTATTTCTTTTCTCCCCTTGAGCTCCTTTGTGGGAGCCTGAATCTTTTTCCTTTGGGCATGGTGAAGATCTGTGTACCTTTCTTTCTCTTAGACATCTACTTTTTAATTTTGAACAATGTTAACTACATTACATACACACACACATTACATATCAAACAGGCCTTTGCAGCTGTAGTAGGTGGGGAATAACAACAACAAAGGGTGGGGAGATTTTTCAGGGACTAGTTAGTCTTCACAGGACAGACATTTTCTAGACTTGTAGAATTTCAGAATAGGAAGCAATCTTCAAGATTATTTAGTACAAGCTCCTCATTTTATAGTAACTCATAACCTAGAACCATAGATCTAAACTCAATACTGACCAGATTCGATCGTAGGGACTTCTTTCTAAAATCTCTTTGACTCATGCCCTCACCCAGGGTTTCCACTTGGAAAATATCAGAATTAGATTTATATCTAGGTTTCCATGCCAAAAGGAAAAGGACCCTCAACTACTACATAAGCACTCAGGCTAACTAAACACATATAAAACTGGTGTCATTTATCTTGACAGCAAATTTTAGGACTTGTCACCAACTATATCCATGGTCAAGACAATCTCTCTCACTTTCAGGTGGGCTGCCCTCTTTCCAAAGGACCTAGGCAATTCTCCAGACTTACCTTGGGTAGGATCCCCTAGCAAGGAGAAAAAAATCAGGGTTTTTAGGGAATTCAGAAACCCTTCCCCAAATCCTCACCTCTTTGAAGTTTCCTATGGAAGGCATCAATATCCTTGTAATCACCCAAGTTCCCAACCTTAGTGTCATCTTTGACTCCTCTCTTGTTAAACCCACACATCCAATCAAGTTCCAAGTCTTATAATTTCTTTCTCCACAGCATCTCTCAATTATGTCTCTTTTTCTCCAGTAATGTAGCCACTTCCCAAATATCATGCTCCTATTATCACCTTTCACGTGAACTATTACAAGTGCCTTTTCCCTGCTTCCAGTCTCTCCCACTCCAACCTATTCTGCACACATATATCAAAGTGATTTTGTTAAAGCATAGATCTGACCATGTTACCTTCTCCCCACTCAATAAACTCTAGTGGCTTCCCACTGCCTCCAAGACCAAAAATAAAGTCCTTTGTTTGTCATTTAAAGCTCTTCACAACTTGGCCCCTTCCTACCTTTCCAATCTTATTACATTCTACATCCTCTGCACACTCCACAATCCACCTCATATTGGCCAACTTGCTGTTCCTCACCAATGAAACTCTATCCCTCATCTCTGTGTCTTTGCATGGTTCTTATCCATGCCTAGTATGCTCTTCATCTCCACTTCTGACTTTAGAATACCTGGCTTCCTTTAAGACTCAACTCAAATGTCATCTTCCCCAAGAGACCTTTTCCTGGTCTCCTCCGTTATTAGTGCCATCCCCTCCATCTAGTCTGTATTTAACGTATATATTCTGATTTACATGTAGGATATGTGTTTCTTACTCCTGGAAAAGAATGGAAGAGGTCATGGAACTGTCTGACTTTTTCTCCTCTGAGTGGAGGTACCAGACTATAATAATATCTATCCCCACTAAGTATTGCAGTTTAAGAGAATTTTTTTTTTTAGCTTCTAAGGCAACAAAAATGCTAGCTTCCTTGGTCACTATATCCTAAGTGTATGTAGAGGGGTGAGGGGAGGGATATTACATCAAGCTTATACACACAGGCTCAATTCCTTCCCACTAAATGCTAGTTACACAAAATACATCACAAACAGTGACTAGCAAGTAAACTCATTTATCCAAGTAGATGGCAAATAGAAATTGGAGAAGTTCTACATGATAGAATAGACCAGAAAATACACAAGAGTAAATGAGTTCTTTAGATAGAAATCGGCTAAGATATCATTCAACTAAGAGAGGCCCTGATCTCAATGAAAGGGAAATTCCCTGAAGTCTCTAGGGAGGCAAGCTGGAAACCAGGGACTTGTTGAGGAGCTGACTTCCCAATCATGTCTGCAGAAGTCTTTCTCTTTCCCTTCCCTACCCCTCAGTCACCCAGTCATTTAGGTTAGCCTCTCATTCTTTCCAACAAATTAGGAGTCATACCTGAGCAGCAACAAGTAAAATATCCCAGGCTTGAATCCCAGCTTAAATATATGTGTTGACTCCCCACTTTTGAATGTGAACTCCTTAAAGGCAGGGACTGTTTTTGCTTTTTCTGTATATATCTAGAGCTTGGCACAATGGTTGACACACAGCAAGTACTTAATAAATGTTTATTGCTTGATTAACTGATAAACACCAGACTGAGAACTTGCTTGGATTCATTGATTCCATGATTATTTATTCAGTGCTTGCTTTCTGAAAGCTCTGTTCTGGGCTTGATCGTCCAAGCCACAGGAATGGAGGCTTGAAAAATGACAAGAAGAAACTTAACCGGTGACTCCATTTACAAGGTCCAGACCAATCACCAAGTGCCAGGTAACAATTAGGATTCCTCAGGGCTTGTATTGTAACTATGGAAACTTTGCTCCTTCATAACAGTCACCCTGGGCGTCCCCCTTCATCTATAGCCAAAGGCAGCCATCCAGATAAGGTGGAGGAAAGCTTCCTGATTACATTTGTCCTGGGTAGGCTCACACCTACATTCTCCAGAAAGCTGAGAATTCTCTAGCAGTATTGTGATACCATCTACTGAATACCCTGGAGGCTATCTGGAGTTTAGTTGGTTACTGGATATTTAACTCATTAATGAACACCCTCTCATAATGGTCTGTCAGATTTTGGGGAAAAAAGGTCCTCTGACCCCCTTCCTTACTATGTAACAGTAGATCAGGTAAATAGCTTAGACTTAATTTAAACAACAGACTCTGTTCTGGAAAAACAAACAACAGTATCTGGTGTTTTCTCTATGCTTACCCTCCTCTAGAAGGGTCCGTTTCCCATGAAATAATTGGACTCCTATTTTTGGACTGACCAAACTGGCATAAAAAATGAGGATGTTCCGCCAGTAAATATACATAGTAGGTATGAAATTGAATTAGGTGACTGCAATGAATCCATTAAAAGAAGAGATAAAAATCACCAGAAGTTTGTATTGTGTGTATATGGAGGGAGAAGAATGGGAGAGGGGAGCAGCAGTCCTGGAAAAGGCAGTGAAGGCATGGAAGAGTGGAGTGAGTTTGGGACTGAGATAATTTAGAGATCCACATTCCAGTCATCTCGGCTCTGCATCTCGGTGGCCATTTAATTCATCTAACCTCAGCTCCTCATCTATGAAATGAGCACAATAATATGCTTGGACAAGGGAATGAGGACCCCATGGTCCTAATCTCAACTCTGTCACTATCTGAATGATCTTAAGCAAGTCATTTTTCTCAGGGCCTCAGCTTTCTTATCTGTAAAAAGACAGACTCAGACTAGCTGATCTCTGAATGAGATGACGGGTGGGAGAGTGGAGAGTGAAGGTTTACAGAGGGCTTCTCTCACAACAACCCCATGTGGTAGATAGTGCACATCTTCTCACCCTTGCTTGACAAATGTAAAAACAGGCGAAGGGAGGGGAAAGTGAGTCCCCTCCCCACCCCCAGTTGCCCTGCAGTTAGTAAACTACGAGGTGCCACAGGAATGCGAGGAAGGATTATTGTCTTGGTTACTCCTCCAGCGGAATCACCATGCCTCATTGGCATCCATGCATGAAAGGTCTGTTTTATAAAACGGGCTCCCAGAGAGCTGGAGCCAGATCTTTCTTTGCTGAGTTTTAGACTGATTCTGGCACAGTTGGCAGCTGCATCTGCACAAAAAGACTGCATGAGTATTCAAGGCACTCGCTACAGTAAAGGTCTTGGTGCCTATTGACTCCCAGTGCTCCAGCCATCCCGGCTGCTGAGTTCAAGCGTACACTGAACAGACATCAGGAAATAGATATTTACTAAATGAGCACCTACTTACTAGGTGCTTATCCTCAACAGCTGGATGATGTTGAAGAGATTAAAAAAAAAAGTCTAAGAGAGAGGCCATGCAGCGTAGTAGAAAGAAAATTAGATGTGCAGTCAGAAGAATTCCCTACTTTGTCACTTACTGTGTGACCTTGGGCAATGATAATAACGGCTGACATTTATAGAGATTTTAAAGTTTGCAAAGCACTTTAGACACTTTTTTTGCACTGGATCCTCACAAAGGCCCTATGATGCAGGGATCAGAGGCATGACTTGCCTCATTTCATGGATAAGGAAAATGACGGTGACTCACCCATGATCACACAGCTAGTAAGTATCAGGGGCAGGGCCCAAACCCAGTGCTCTCTTGACCTCCGAGTCACTCTTCTCCCACACTTACAAATTCTTTATCCTCTTTGAGCCTGTTTGCTCATTGCTAAAATGGGGATAATAATTCTTTCTCTATCAGAGGCAATGAGGTGGTGTAGTGAATGAAATGATGGACCTGGAGTTAGGAAGATCTGAGTTAAAATCTGGCCTCAGACATTCCTAGCTGTGTGACCCTGGGCAAGTCACTTAATCTCTGTCTGCCTCACTTTTCTCATCTGTAAAATGGAGATAATAATAGCACTTCTCCACCCTTGGGTTGTTGTGAGGATAAAACATTTGTAATATTTCCTTTGCAATAATATACAAAAACTCCTTGCAAATCTTAGAACACTACATAGATGCTTGCTATAATTATTACTACCTCTCTAGGAGTGTTGAGAGGAAAGCATTTTATAAGTCTCAAAGTGATATAGAAATATGAGTTACAATTAAGACACTGGCCCCACCCCAGAGCAGTTCCCCATCTAGTTAGAGAGAAGACGGGTGCAGGATAAGAATGAGGGAAGACAGGAGATTAATGACTTACTAAGTGAGAAGCAGCCTACTGTAGTGGATAATATGGGAATAATATCAAGCATTTATATATTGCTTAAAAATTTCCAAAGCACTTTACAAATATCACATGCTATCCTCAACAACCCTGGGGAGGGGAGGTGCTATTATTTATTCCCGTTTTACAATTGAGGAAACTGAGGCAAACAGAGGCTAAGTGACTTATTTATTCAGTGTCACACCGCTCTTTAGTGTCTGAGGTCATATTTGAGCTCAGGTTTTTCTGACTCCCTTTGGGCAGCTAGGGGGCACAGTGGATAGAGTGCTGGGCCTGGAGTCAGGAAGACTCATCTTTCTGAGTTCAAATTTGACCTCAGACATTCATTAGATGTGTAACCTTGTTTGCCTCACTTTCCTCATCTGTAAAATGAGCTGGAGAAGGAAATAGTAAACCACTTCAGTATCTTTGCCAAGAAAACCCCAAATGGGGTGATGAGAAATTGGACACAACTGAAATGACTGAATAACAATGTTCTGCCTCAAGTCAGCCTTTCATCCGTTGCACCACTTAGCTTTCTCAAGTCCTGACTGACACATGCTAGGCATGTAACACCGACCAGTTCGCTGAACTTCTCAGTACACCAGGCAACTCTCTGGGCTTCTCCATTCCAAATGAGTCACTAAAATAGGTTGGAGGGAGTTTTCCTACCCAGAGTGTGCTTTATTGTTGTTCAGCTGTTTCAGTCATGTCTGATTCTTCATTTTCTGGGCAGTCATACTGGAGTGGTTTGCCATTTCCTTCTCCAGTTCATTTTACAGATGAGGAAACTGAGGCAAACAGTGATGTGACTTGCCCAGGGTCAAACAGCTAGTGTGTGACGCTGGATTTGAACTCAGATCTTCCTGACTCTAGGCCTGGCACTGTATCTACTGTGCCACCTAGCTGCCCCCCCCCAAAGTGTGCTACACTGATGAAATCGCATGTCCAGAGCAAATGAATATCACCTCCCACCTAGGTCATGGGAGGGGAAAAGGAAAGAAAAATTCTGGGGGGCTATTAGTCATGGGAGACCTCTAGGAGGAGGTGGCATTTAAAGTGAGCTTTGAATGACAGGTTGTCAGATTGGGCAGATAGAAAGCACCTACTGCTCTAGTAATTCTTCTTCCTCTATCCTGCCATTTCTGTATCTAAAAAATATCTGTTTCACACAAATAAAGTCAGATCTAAATAACTGGAAAAACATTAATTGGTCATGGGTAGGTCAATCTAATATAATAAAAATGACAATTCTACTTAAGCTAATTTATTTATTCAGTGCCATACAATCAAACTACCAAAAAATTACTTTAGAGAGTTAGAAAAAATAATAACAAGATGCATTTGGAATAACAAAAGGTCCAGAATATCAAGGGAAGTAATCAAAATAAATGTAGGGGAAGGTGGCCTAGCCATTCCAGATCTTAAATTGTATTATAAAGCAGCAATCATCAAAACAGCTTGATACTGGCTAAGAAATAGAGTGGTGGATCAGTGGAATAGGTTAAGTATGCGAAACACAGTAGTCAATGACTAGTGTAATCTATTATTTGCTACACCCAAAGACCCCAGTTTCTGGGATAAGAACTCACTCTTTGACAAAAGCTGCTGGGAAAACTGGAAAAGAGTATGGCAGAAACTAGGCATAGATCAAAATCTCACACCATAAACCAAAATAAAGTCAAAATGGGTTCATGATTTAGATATAAAGGCTGATACTGTAAGCAAACTGGGAGAGCAAGGAATAGTTTACCTATCAGATTTATGGAGAACAGAAGAATTCATGACCAAACAGGAGATAGAGAGCATTACGAAATGCAAAATGGATAACTCTGATTACATTAAATTGAAAAGTTTTTGCACAAACAAAGCCAATACAACCAAGATTGGAAGGAAAGTAGAAAATTGGGAAAGAATTTTTACAACCAGTCTCTCTGATAAGGGCCTCATTTCTAAAATATATAGAGAATTAAGTCAAATTTATAAGAATACAAGCCATTCCCCAATTGATAAATGGTCAAAGGATATGAACAGGCAATTCTCAGGGGAAGAAATTAAAGCCATCTATAGTCATATGAAAAAATGCTCTAAATCACTATTGATTAGAGAAATACAAATCAAAACAACTCCGAGGTACCACATCACACCTATCAGAATGGCCAACATGACAAAACAGGAAAATGATAAATGTTGGAGAAGATGTGGGAAAATTGGAACACTAATGCATTGTTGGTAGAGCTGTGAAATGATCCAACCATTTTGGAGAGCAATTTGAAACTATGCCCAAAGAGCTATAAAAATGTGCATACCCTTTGACCCAGC
>NW_020954564.1:32288554-32381511 GCF_900497805.2 Vombatus ursinus
ATGAATGTAATGGAATACTATTGTGCTCTAAGAAATGATGAACAGGCAGACTTCAGAAAAACAAGGAAAGACTTGTGTGGTCTGATGCTGAATGAAGTGAGCAGAACCAGGAGAATGTTGTACACAGTAACAGTCACACTGTGTGATGACTAATATTGATAGACTTAACCCTTCTCAGCAATGCAAGGATCTAAAACATCTCCAAAGGCCTCATGACGGAAAATGCTATCCACAAAGAAGAAAACTATGGAGTTTGAATGCAGATTGAAGCATACTATTAGCTATTTTTTTTCTTCTGTTGTATTTTGTTTCCTCTTTTTGGTGGTTCCTCCTATTGGTTCTAATTCTTATAACATCACTAATGTGAAAATATGTTTAATAGGAATTTATACGTATAGCCTATATCAGATTGTGCACTGCCTCGGGGAGAAAGATAGGGAGGGAGGGGGAGAAAAATTTAAAACTCAAAAGCTTATGGAAGTGATTGTTGATAAATCAAAATAAATTAATTAAAAAACATCTGAAGGACCCAATTACCTGCTGGATGAAGTATCAATTTCCATTTCTGGAATTCAGGCCCTTGACAGTATGCCTCCAGCCTATACTGTCAGACATCTGTTATGTACTCTGCTTTACGACTACTTACGCCCAGTTAACAGAATGCCCACCCTTACCCTTCTGCCTGTTAAAGTCCTTCTCATTTTTCAGGGCCCAATTCAAGTGTCATCTCATTCAAGAAACCTTCTCTAAACCTTCCAGGTGAATGAATGATTGAGTTAATTAATTAATTACAAGAAGTGGGGAAGATATATGGAAAGAGGCAGAGACAGGATAAGCAAAAATGCTTCCTCCTCCCAAAGATCAACTTCCTTATTCCCACACTTTTTCTTACACCATCAGAGCTTCTCTAAGGGCCTCAACTAACAACAAGGTGTTCAATCCAATTTGGGCCCCTGATACTATGAAGCCAAATCTCTAAGAAAACAACACAAACCAGCACCTATCCCTGTCCCCCTCCCCTTTACCCCGCCAAAGCCTAACAGTGAGTGCAGTGTTTGAATTGGAATCAAACAGGTAAGTTCCTCTTACAAATCCTCCCAGAGGGAGCTCTTACCACTGAAAATAACTCATGCATGGGTTTGTTAGTCTTAACCTAGGAAAATAGAGCCATCAATGAGATGAATTAATATTATCTAATTAAAGTTAGAGAAAGGAGTAATGGATAGAAAGTTACTCTGGGAGTTGGGAAGGTCTGAGTTCAAGTCCTGCTTCTGAAGCATATTGGCTGTGTGGCCCTAGGCAGATCACTTAACCTCTCATGGCCCCCAAGTTACAGAACCATTATATTGCTAGAAGGAGTTTCTTACCTGGAGTTTTCTACACCAGTGAAATCATTGGACTATATCCCCCCAAATTGGAGCCAACAATTTATTATTGTGAAAGTGAATTGCCTCTGGAAGCTGTAAATACCTCCTCCAGGAAGGGCTTCAAGGAGAAGCTGGATAACCATTTGTTAGAATGTTCTAGAGGGCCTACCTGCCTACTGGGGCACAGGCTAGATTTGGTCTCCCAGATGGCCACTCTGACTCACAAATTCTAGATGTCTGTAAATTCTTAAAGTCATGGAATCACAGAATGTGCAGGACCCAAAGATTTTATATTTGAGCTGGAAGGTACCACACACGCTCATCATTTGGTCCAGCCCTTTGCCTCTAGGATTCTGAATCTAATTTTGCAGATAAAGAAATTGAGGCTCAGTGACTATTATCTCAAGCATTAGAGAACAGACTAGGTATAGGGGTGGGGAGCCTTCGGCCTCAAGGCCACAAGTGACCCTCTAGGTCCTCAAGTGCAGCCCTTTGACTAAATCCAAACATCATAGAACAAATTCCCTTAATAAAAGGATTTGTGGGGCAGCCAGGTGGCACAGTGGATAGAGCTCCGGCCTTGGAGCCAGGAGGATCTGAGTTCAAATTTGACCTCAGACACACAACACTTACTAGCTATGTGACCCTGGGCAAGTCACTTAACCCCATTGCCTAACAAAAAACAGAAACAAAAACAAAACAAAAACAAAACAAAAACAAAAATAAAAGGATTTGTTCTGAAAAACTTAGACTCAGTCAAAAGGCTGCACCCAAGGACCTAGAAGGCCATACGTGGCCTTGAGGCTGCAGGTTTCCCACTCCTGGAATAGAATATGTATTGTCTCTACCTAATGCAGTCCTCTCTTCACTATGTCTGCTGCCTCTTGTAACCCCAACTCTTATTTGACAGGGAAGGAAAGAGGTCCAGAAAGGTTGAGACATATTTCAGTGTAATGGAAAAAGCTGGGATCTCTAAGTTAGGTGACCTAGGTTTGTCATGCCTTTGCCACTAACTAATCATATAACCTTGGGCTACTTTTCTCAGGGCCTCAATTAACTTACTGTAAAATTTGAGGAGGTTAGACTAGATAGTCTCTAAAATCCCTTGGTTTAAAGGATTCTATGAAAAAGGTTTTACTGATGTTTTTTGTTTCTGCATCATCATTTCTCCTTGTAACAACAACATAACATGGAGAACAGAAGAATTCATGACCAAGCAGGAGATAGAGAGCATTATGAAAAGCAAAATGGATAATTTTGATTACATTAAATTGAAAAGTTTTTGCACAAATAAAGCCATTGCAACTAAGATTAGAAGGAAGGTAGAAAATTGGGAAAGAACTTTTATAACCAGTCTCTCTGATAAGGGCCTCATTTCTAAAATATATAGAGAATTAAGTCAAATTTATAAGAATACAAGCCATTCCCCAGTTGATAAATGGTCAAAGGATATGAACAGGCAGTTCTCAGGGGAAGAAATTAAAGTCATCTATAATCATATGAAAAAATGCTCTAAATCACTATTGATTAGAGAAATACAAATCAAAACAACTCTAAGGTACCACATCACACCTATCAGATTGGCCAACATAACAAAACAGGAAAATGATAAATGTTGGAGAAGATGTGGGAAAATTGGAACACTAATGCATTGTTGGTAGAGCTGTGAAATGATCCAATCATTTTGGAGAGCAATTTGGAACTATGCCCAAAGAGCTATAAAAATGTGCATACCCTTTGACCCAGCAATAGCACTTCTAGGGCTATATCCCAAAGAGATCATACAAGAAAGAAAAGGGCCCACATGTACAAAAATATTTCCAGCAGCTCTTTTTGTTGTGGCAAAGAATTGGAAATTGAGAGGATGCCCATCATTTGCGGAATGGCTGAGCAAGTTGTGGTATATGAATGTAATGGAATACTATTGTGCTCTAAGAAATGATGAACAGGCTGACTTCAGAAAAACCTGGAAAGACTTGAATGGTCTGATGCTGAATGAAGTGAGCAGAACCAGGAGAATGTTGTACACAATGACAGCCACATTGTGCAATGACTAATGGTGATAAATTTAACTCTTCCCAGCAATACAAGGATCTAAGACACATCCAGAGGCCTCATGATGGAAAATGCTATCCACATCTGAAAAAAGAATGATAAAAGTTGAATTGTTATTTTTTTTCTCTTCAGTTGAGTTTTGTTTTCTCTTTCTGATGGTTCCTCCTATTCGTTCTAATTTTTACATACAACATCACTAATGTGAAAATATGTTTAATAGGAATGTAAATGTGTAGCCTATATCAGATTGTGTGCCATCTTGGGGAGGGTGGTGGGAGGGAAGGAGGAGAAAAATTTTAAACTCAAAAGCATATGGAAGTGATTATTGATAATTCAAAATAAATTAATAAAAAAAGAAAACAACAACAACAAAAACACAACAACAAAAACAAGTGAAAATATGATACAGTGGCCATACCTGACAATGAATGTGAAACTCTGTCTCCATGGCCTGCCACCTCTCTGTCAAAAAGAGGTAGGTCATCTTTCTCTGTTTAGATGACTCTTCAGTGGTACAGTCAAGCCAGCTGGTTTAATTTGGTGAGTTGATGGACTGTTTTGTTTTGTCCTGAGGAGATTTACTCTCTCCTCCCCTTTCTCCTTCCCCTAGATTGTAGATAAATTTAACTCCTAATTGGCTTTTACCTCCTAGAGAGGAAGGTAGATCTATAATTTGTGGGCTTTCAGGGAGCCTATTTCAGCTTTGAAGTGACCCAAAAACCTGGACACGAAGAATCTTGCAACTATAAACTGATGCAGGCTTTGGATAGGCTGAGACTGCTGGTGTCTTAGAGAGACCCAAAAGGCTGAAGACTTCAATTCTTTTTGGTTATTTTGTTGAGTTACCTTCCTTAAGTCTGCTGGGTCTTCTTTTTCTCATCTGTCAAAGAAGGGATGAGACTGAGAGAGCTCTACAATAGGAGGCAGGGGACACCTGTTCTAATCCCTCCTCTTTCTCTCTGACCTGGGGCAAGACACTTCGTCAGTCAGTCAATAAGCATTTAATAATCACCAGTTATGTGCTGGGCACTGTGCTAAGCACTGGGGATGCAAAGAAAGACAAAAGACAGTCCTTGCTGTCAAGGATCCCACAGCCTAATGAGGGAGACAACATGAAAACATCTACGTACAAACAAGAAATATACAGGATAAATTGGAAATAATGAACAGAGGGCAGAGACTAGTGTTAAGGTGATAGGAAAGGCTTCCTGTTGAAGGCAGGATTTTAGTTAGGATTTGAAAGAAACCAAGAATGCCAGGAGGAGGAGGTGGAAAAGGAGGGTATTCTAGGCATGGAGAATAGCCAATGAAAATGTCCAGAGTTGCAAAGTGAAATGAGCAAAACCAGGAAAACATTGTACACAGTAACAGCAACATTGTGTGATGATCAACTATGAATGACTTAGCTCTCCCCTGCAATAACAATGATCTAAGACAATTACAAGGGATGAAAAATGCTATCCACAGAGAAAGAACTGATGGAGTCTGAATGCAGATTGAAGCATACTACTTTCACCTACTTTATTTTTTTTTCCTTTTGGTCTGTTTCTTCTTTCACAACTGTGACTAACATGGAAATATGTTTTACATGATTCATATACATAACCCATATCAAATTCCTTACCATTTTAGGAAGAGGGGAGGGGAGGGAGGGAGAAAAATTTGGAACTCAAAATCTTGTAAAAATGAATGCTAAAAATCTTCTTTACATATAATTGGAAAAAAAACACTATTTTAAAAAAGGAGAAAAAAATAAAGAAAAAATGCCCAGAATTGGGAGATGGAGTTTTTTATTGGAGGAACAGCAAAAAGACCAGTGCTAACCAACTCACTGGATCAAAGAGTATGTGGGAGGGAAACAGGAAAGGAGACTGAAAAGGTAGGAGGGGGCCAGGTTGTGAAGGACTTTGAATGTCAAACAGAGGATTTTATATTTCATACTGGAGGTGATAGAGAGCCACTAGAAATTATTGAATGGTATAGAGTGATGATCTAACATGGTCAGATTTTCCTTTTAGGAAGATTAATTTGACAGCTGAGGGGAAGAAAGAGTGGAGTGTGAAGAGACTTGAGGCAGGGAGATGCTCCAAGCAGGCTATCACAGTAGGGTAGACATGGGATGATAAGGACCTAACTCAGAGCAGTGGCAGTATCAGAGGAGGCAGAAGTGTAAGGACATGCAACATATTGGACATGGTAGAGGAGGGTGAAAAGGAATAAGGAGTTGAGAATAATACCTAGATTGTAAGCCTGAAAGACTGGGAAGATGGTGGTTTCCTTGACAGTAATAGGGAAGTTCAGAAGGGAGGAGGATTTCAGGGGGAAAGATAATGAGTTCAATTTTAGATGTACTGAGCTTAAGAAGTCTTTGGGATATTCAATTTGAGATGCTAATAGGCAACTGAAGATGGGAGTCTGAAGGTTAGGAGAGATATTAGGGCTGGATAAGTAGATCTGAGAATCATTAACAAAGAGATGATAATTGAATTCATGAGAGCTAATGTGATCAAATGAAATAGCAAAGAAGGAAGAAGAAGAAGAAGAAGAAGAAGAAGAAGAAGAAGAAGAAGAAGAAGAAAGCCCAGCAAAATGTAAAATGGGGAAAATAATTTCTTAACTGCCTACAGGTAGAAGGCTGGACCAGACGTTTTCTTGTAGTGCCTTGCACCTAGGAGAATTATGATTCTATTAAATATTTATTGAGTGTCTATGATGTACTATTTGTAACCATATCCAGCTGCTTGTTCTGGACCATTTTTTAGAAATTATTATTGAAATTTATAAATTTGGCAATTGATTTATATGGCCTCAGGGACAGGAATATAATCCCTCCTTCCAGGACTAATCAGTACAAAAAGCTAACTACCAGCTAATGAAATTTTGAAACATAGCAAGTCATGAAAACTAACTTTTAAGTCAGGAAGGGATTGGGATCTATATTAATGCAAAGAATGGTCATACTGACAAAACCATGGATTTTTAAAGTGTTAAAGTAACAGATTTGTAGAAATCTCTCTCTAGATATTGTCATAGGTTCATAAGGTATAGAGATGGAAGGCATCTTAGAGACCATCTAGTTTAGTGATTTCTAGACTTTAGGTAGTGATGCCTAGCTTTAAAAATTATCATCCCCCCCTTTTCTTTTTTAATAGATTTATTTTTTTTATTTTATAGTATTATTTATTTTTAATGTTCTTTTTAAAAAATTTTGAGTTCCAAATTCTCTTTCTTCTTTCCACCCCTCCTGCACCCATTGAGAAGGCAAGAAATGTTTTAGCAATTATACATGTGAAATCATGCAAAATATATTTTCATATTAGCTATGCTGCAAAAAAAGCAAGAAAAATACAGAAAATTATGCTTTAATCTGGACTCAGACTCCATCAGTTCTTTCTTTAAAGGTGGATAGCATTTTGCATCATTAAGTTCTTCAGAATTATCTTCGATCATTGTATTGCTGAGAATAGTTAAGTCATTCACAGTTGATCATCATACAACATTGCTGTTACCGTGCACAATGTTCCCCTGATTCTGTTCATTTCACTTTGCCAATATGTAAGTCTTCTCAGAATTTTCTGAAACCATCTTGTTGGTCATTTCTTATAGCACAATAGCATTCCATTGTAATCATATACCACAATTTGTTCACCCTCCCACACACACTTTTCTTAAAACAAGTTATACAAATAATTTTCTTAGCTCGTTTTATTCAAATAAAGCTAATAATTTAAAATTTTTAATATTAATACTAACACAAATCTTAAATATGCAATAAAATAATGCAAAATACAAAAATATTTATTGATAAAATCATTTCCAGTTTTTATATTTGTAACATAAAAAAGAATAACTATAATAACAGTACTATTAATGTTCCATTTGGGCTTGTTTTTTTGGTGGTGTCATTGACAGTATTGCTGCTAGTAATTCTTTTTCTACCATGAATTAAGATCAATGTTTGTCTTTATGATACCTACTGCAGAAAACTCTATCTCACACACAGAGGACATAGATAGAAAAATTTATGTCAGCTTGTTTGATAAAGCAGCAGACTCTGATTACGCACAGCTTTTGTTTCAAAGTCCTATCACAAGACATATCTATTAACTGTGCTTGTTCAGATGGAGTAAAACCAAATGTATCATATTTGTTCATAGCAAATGGGTTACTTTCCCATCCATATCCAGAAATATCTAGGTCTTCCTTATAATAATTCAGTGGCAGCTCTATGAGATGAATTGTGGCCTGTTGGTTGGAAACAAGCAGTCTAGCATTTAACATTTTCTGATGTTTGTGGTACTGGTTTTTTGTTGTTGTTGAGAGGTACCCATGTACAAAGTATGATATAGGGCACTCTGGTTTTTTTTTTGGTAGTGTCTCAATCTGCTAAATAAAGGAGTTGAATAGGGAAAAATGAATATCTAGGTCTTTAAAAAAAATGAGAACAGCTTCTGTAGATTAGTCAAGTGATTCCTTCTATTTCACTTATGAGATGAGTACTTTCTAGAATTGGGAAACATCAAAATATTATTTTTCAAATTTATTGTCCATAGCACTCACTAGTCACAAATCTAGTCACTTTATCTTTTCAGGATCAGAGTATGAATTTGCAAACTCTACACTATTTATTTTAAAACTCAAAAATCCACCAAATACCAAATTTCAAGAGGAAATTTCTGTTACAAATGAATTTGTTTTATCCTTATTATTATCACTGAGAAAAAAAACAATATCTTCTTTTAGCTCAAATATCCTTTAAAGTACTCAGGCATGTTTTTCCTGTATGTTTTTCAATAATATAAAAATACTCTATTCTCTGCCTCCATATTATCAAACAGTTTTGCAAAGAACCTTCCTTTAAATTGGTTATTTTTAAAGTAGTAATTTTCTTTAAATAAAGTTGTTCCACTCTTATAAAAACGTGAAAAACTGCATGTAGCTCCTCATTCATCGCTATCTCTTGGTACAAACGATTGTCCTTTCCACAGGCTCCTGGCCCCAGACTACTCAGAACCTATATGGTCTACTTGACTACTCACACAAATTAGATAAGATGGAAGTCGACAACTTTACCGCTTCCAAGGAAATGGAGGATCACCAGGCTTTACCATCTGCCCTGCTACTGCTTCCTCAGGCCTTCCAGGCCTTATCATCAACCTTGCCTCTGTACGCTATCGTCTAAGACCCTGTCATCTGCTCTACTTATCTAACCTATGGACCCCTGAACCTTTCTATCTGCTTTGTATCTGAACTTTTTTTATGTTATCTCCCCCCAATTACAGTTTGAGCTTCTTGAGAACAAGAACTATCTCATTTTCTCTTTGTATACTTAGTTCTTAGTCTATAATAGTTATAAGCTCTTACATCTTTTTCATTCACTCAAACCAGTTATGTATTTATCCATCACAAAAGGATGTTACTGAATTTTTAAAAAGATGAGAGACAAAAAATTTAAGACACAAGTTTAGGATTGATAGTCAAAAATTTCAAGTAAATGGCAAAAAATAAAAATGAATGACAAGTGCTAGGGAGGCTATGGGAAAACAGATACATTAATGCACTCTTGGTGGATCTGTGAACTGTTCCAGATATTCTGGAGAATTTGGAACTGTGCCCAAAAGTTACCAAACTGTGTATACCCTTTGACCCAGGGTTACTACTATGAGGTCTATACCCCCAAAGAGATCAAACAAAGAGGAAAAGAACTTATGTACAAACATATTTATAGTAGCTCTTTTTGTGGTTGCAAAGAACTTGAAAGGGTGTTCATCAGTTGGGGAATGGCTGAACAAGTTATGTTACATGAATGTGATGGAGCACTGTTGTGCTGAATATAAGAAATGATAAAGGGGATGGTTTCAGAGGAACCTGAAGAGATTTGTATGAACTGATGCAGAGTGAAAAAAACAGAATAAAGAGAACACTTTATATGACAGCAGCAATAATGTAAAGACAAACAACTTCGAAAGACAAGAACTCTCATCAACAGGGTGACCATCCACAGTTCCGGAGGACTCATGATAAAATACACTACCTTCTTCCTGACAGAGAGATGATGGACTCACGGAGCAGATTAAAATGTATGTGTTTGGGATATGGCTAATGTGGAATTTATTTTGCTTGACTATGCACATTTGTTACAAGGCTTTTGTTCTTCTTTCTTTTCAAAATAGGTAGAGGAAGTAGAAGGGAGAGAAAGTGAATTTTTATTCACTAAAAAAAAGAAAATTTCAAGTAATTCTTTAGAAACCTTGAGTTATTTTCATTTTTTAAATTGTAGGTTTCTAAAAAAAAAAAAAAGAAAAACTAACTTATTAGATGATTAAATGTTGAGACATATGAGAGATATTTCTGGAATTTTTACCTTCCACATAAAGATTATTTAACTTGGACTTTACACACCTTGGAATTCAAATTCAGCAAAGAGCACAATCACACAATTCATCTGTGTCATGAACCTATGCTGAAATGACTTTAACCATGGCAAATCACTCCTGTATTAATTCAAAGTTCTCAGAATTGATGTATACCTTAGTAAACACTGACTATGTTGCATTTATCATAAGTTAGAGGTGATTCCTCTGTATTAGTTTTATCTTGGTTTGAACTTTGTTTTCACTGAAAAAATTGGATATGTTTAAGCAGATCGTACTTGAAAATATTCAATAATTTTGACAGTTGCTTTGTGTCCCTTCCCCACCTAGGGTCTTGCCCTCTTATATGAAGGTGTCCACAGTTTGAAAAACTCTGGTCTAATCCAATCTTCTCCTTTTATAAATATGGAAACTGAAGCCCAGAGAGATTAACGAATGTGTTTAAGAACAGGTAGATCAATAGTAATAATAATAATAGTAGCAGGTGGAGGATTTGAACCCAGTATTCGGATTCTAAATTTAATTTTTTTTAACCAAACCAAGCTTGCCAATGGATATTATTGGTGATTGTGGGGTTTAGTTTGCTTATGGTTCATTCATTGCAGTCCTGTCTGACTCTCTGTGACCCCACTTGGGGCTTTCTTGGCTAAGATATTGGAGTGGTTTGCCATTTCCAGTTCATTTTACAGATGAAGAAACTGAGGCAAACAGGGGTAAGTGACTTGCCTAGGGTCAAATAGCTAATAAGTGTCTAAGACTGGGTTTGAACTCAGGTCTTCCTGACTCCAGGCTGGGAGCTCTACTCACTGTATCACCTAGCTACCTAGCTAAATTATGTTTGTTTGTTTTTTCGCCAAGGTGTGAGCTCCAAGACTGTCTTATTTACCTTTCTATCTTCCCCAACACCAAGCACAATAATATACACAGAGCAGGCCCTTAATTAATTAAATAGTTGTTGATTAAATAGTTCTGTTTATATGTTTGCCTTTGACCCCTAAAAATCCTGCAAACTCAGTGTTATACCAGTATACTCCTTAATTCTTCCTAAGACTGGGCTTAGTTCCTCCCAGCTAATCAAATCTCTAAGTGCTGGGTGGGTACTGTTTGCTCTTCCAGGGAGTGTTAGAAGGATTTTCTTACTCTGTGCAAACAGTATATTGAAAAACTTTTAAAAATAGACCTTAGAATAGAAAACTGAATGTCAGAGTAGGAAGGGATTGCCTATCAAAGAATGTCAGAAGAAGGGACTTAGAACCCAATGTTAGAGACAGAAAAAGACTTTAGAACATAGACTGCAGAATGTTGAAACTGGAAGGGGCCTTAGAACATAGATCTCAAAATGGAATGTTGTATACGCTGTCAGACCCAACAGTTTTGTTAGTTTTTTTGCTTAACTGTTTTTCTTTGTGTTCAGTGGAGGAAGGGTATACTGGGAAATGACAGCAGTACCAAAAACAAAATAAAACCCCAAAGAATTAATAAAACTTTTTTTTTAAATCCTAAAGAATGTCAAAGTCGAAACATTAGAACACAGAATAAGGAATGATGGAACTAAAAGCAACCTTAGAACAAAAAACATAAAATGTTAGGAGTAACATAGGTCTGAGATCATAGAAAATAAGGTGTTAGAGCTAACTAGACAGGACCTTAGAGACCATCAAGATGAACAATCTCATTTTACAAATGGGGAAGTTGAGACACAGAGATGAAGTGACTTGGCCAACATCACATAGATAGTAGGGGAGCCAGAGTTAGACTGGGTTCTAGTCTAGAATCGTTTTCACCATATGCCACAGAAATATACCACCACAAAGGTATGGTGCCAAGTTTACTGGGGAGAATTCAAGGGTCAGTCATGTTTATGAGTCAATGCTCTGCTCTAACCTTAGCAACCAAGCACAGGTTTTCAACAAAGAAACCAGTAAGTCAATTAATAAATATTTATTAAGTGCCTACTATGTGCGAGGCACTGTGCCAAGCATTATGGAGTATAAAAAAGGCAAAAAGTCTCATCTCTCAGGAAGCTTACAATCTGTATGATGGGAAAACCTATGAGGAGGTCTCCTCTCTCAGTTTTATCTCACTGGCTTGTCCCAAGGCAGATCTCCATTTAGGCAAAACTGTAAATACCTCCACTCAAATTAAGGTGTCAACTGATAAGAACTAACTGATAAGAATTTATAGCCACAACACCCCTCCCCTATTCAGGGATTTGCTTTTGATCTTAGATCAGAGACTGAAGCTTAGATAGCTGAAGGTATAGAGACTGGAGCTGTGATTTCAAATGGCAAATGTCTTCTATGGAAGTCATCCCTTTTTCTGCTGCTTAGTTTCATAGAAGAGGAAGAGTCCTGAACCAGAGGTCCATGAACCCATAAGGGCTCTTTAGGTAGATTGGGGTGGGGGAGAATGGGAGAGCAGCTATGAACTTGAATGGGAAAATTATTACATCTATATTTTCACTAAACTCTAACTGAATTTTTAAAAATCAAAACCATTCTGAGAAACAGTTGATTGTTTTCACCAGACTGTCCAAGTAGTCCATGATGCCAAAGAGGTTAAGTGCCTAGAGCATTGAGAGGCTCAGAGATTTGCCACCACTAAGGCCATATAGTCTGAATACAGAGATGGAACTTGAACTCAGATCTTCCTGGTTTCTCTGTCCACCATTTCAGGCTGCCTCTCAGTAAAAGTAAATGATGGGTGAAGATTTAGGGTATTGGGATTTTGCCCAGCATTGTTTAAATCAAACCATATATGTGCCCATTTGCTTTGCCTACAGGTAAGATCAGCCCTTACCTTCTGAAATTTGCTGTTGAGAGAGTCATTGCAATCTTCCTGCATTCGAAATACAAATGCCTAGGAAATTGGTAATACATAAATAACGACTATCTTAGTGTGAATGAATTACATAGTGGATAGAGAGAAGATCTGAGTTTACTCCCACCTTAAATATTCATCACTAGCTGGATAAGTCACTCAACCGCTCTGAGCCTCTGAGTGCTCTCATCTGTAAAATGGAGGTAATAATAGCACCTACCTCACAGGATTGACATGGAGAACAAAGGATCAAAGGACCATTGCCCTAGAGTTGGAAGGAACCTTATCTAGTCCAACCTTCTCATTTTACAGGTCAGGAAACTGAGGCCCAGAGAGGTTCAGTAATTTGCCCAAAATATCACAGGTAGCAAATATGAGGATCTGAATCTAGGTCCTTTGACTTCAAGTCTGGTGTATTCCACTGTGCCAAGCATTCTTTGCCAACCTTAAAGTGACATTTAACTGTGAACTATGATTATAATGATGATTATGATTCAGGTCACAAGGATAGAAAAGACAAGGAGCCTGGAAGCTAAAAGGGGTGCTGGAGAGGGAGAAAAGTTTGCAAAACTTTTCTAAGTTAGGGGTAGGTGCTAAAAGACTCTAAAATACTGGGGCTCAGTATGGAAGGAGGGACACTTTTTGAGATTGTACTGGTGTTGAGGAAAAAGCACAGGGCTGGGCGTCTGCTTGGGGAGTGGCCTCTGGCAAGTCACTTACTGTGCCTAAACCTTGGTTTCTTCCACAGTAAAATCACAGTTTCTAAGGTCCCTTCCAGATCTAACATTCTACGTTCTAACACAACTTTCAGCTTTGACTTTCCACATTTTATGAATGAAACTCCTTTCCAGTTCTGATATTCCATCTTTTAAAATCTGAGGTCACTTCAATTCTGGTATTCTAGGATCTGTAGGTTCAAATATAGTATCATCATCATCATGGGTTTCTGCAACATTCAAAGCTTCTTTAGTTATGACCCCTCCTGGGGTATTTACATTCTAATAGAGAATTCTTAAAAACTAATAACCCAAAGGAATGAATCTCTAATAGTGGATTTTCAGGTTCCAGTTGATAGGGGAATGGGGAAAGGAAGTAGAGAGACCTTTTGTGGGCAGGGGGACCTCAGCATGTCCCACATATCACGTCGGGAAGGTAAATGGGGCTTGCTCAGCCAAGGTGCCTGGAGATTCACCATGCTGGTGGGTATTGTTTTCCCTCTTCTTGCTGAGCTATTTAGCTGTGGGGGATGGGGAGAACTTCTGGGAAATCTCTTTTGTTTGTCCCCCTCCTGGTGTTTACTCAGTTCTGCATGGGGTCCTCACTTGAGGTTTGAGAGGCCCCACATCCTAGGACTCTTAATAATGGATTAGATGCTGAAGCAAACGGAGCCTGCTCGCCCTTAAATAATGTTATTTGAAGGAGAAGGCCTGGGGCTTGAAATAAATCAGGTTTCAGGCAAGAATTTGAATTAACATTGACAACATAATCCACAGTCCTTCAGGCCACTGTTTTCCTCTGTCATCACCACTCTGACATGGCAGACTGTAGTGAGATGTGGGGGTGGGGAGAAGTTTTCAGGCTGGTGGAAGCTCTTTTATTGAACTACTATGATTCTTTTGAACTTACTAGCAAGGCTGTAATAAGCTCACTAATAATAACAGTTCGAGTCCATAGTGCTTTAGAGTTTCATAATAACTCACATTTATATAGGATTTTAAGGCTTGTAGAGTGCTTTGCAGACATTGCCTTGTTTGATGCATAACAATTCTGTGAAGTAGATGCTATTATTACCTCCATTTTACAGACAGGAAACAGAGGCTTAGAGAAATTGTGACTTGCCCAAGGTCATACAGCTAGTAAACCTTAAGATTATAGATTTAGAATTGGAAGGGACTTGAGGAGCAATTGAACCGAAGCCCCTCATTTTATAGATGAAGAAACTGAGGCACAGAGAGATTAAGTGACTCCCTGAGACATAGGATTAGTAAGCAGGATTTGAACCCAGGGCTTCTTGCCTTCAAGTCCAGTACTTTATTCCATACTGCCCCTAATGTCTGAGGTGGTATTGAACTCTAGTCTTCCTAACTCCAACAGTTCAACACTATTTGCTATACTATTTTTATTCAGTCATTTCAGTCACATGGGACTCTTCATTACCCCATTTGGGGTTTTCTTGGTAGAGATACTAGAGTGGTTTACAATTTCCTTCTCCAGCTCATTTTACAGATGAGGAAACTGAGTTAAACAAGGTGAAGTGACTTGCTCAGAGTCACACAACTAGTAAGTATCTGAGGCCAGATTTGAATTCACAAAAATGAGTGTTCCTGACTCCAGACCTGGCACTCTATCCACTGCTCCACCATACTATTATCTCCTTAATTTTTCTAACATTTTTCCTTATAACAGCCTTGTGAAGTAAGTAGTGTGAAGATTTTTTACCCCCATTTTACAGATGAGGACATTGAAGCTCAAAGAGATTAAATTGCCTGCTTGGTGGACCAAGTGCTTTCCTCACAACAGCCCTATGCAGGAGGCATAGTTCGAGTATTATTATCCCCATTTTAGAGATAAGGAAACAGGTTTCTGAGAAGGATAGTTAACTTATTCAGGGTCATAAACAATTAAATCGGATTATATGTGTTTTTTTTTCTTTTTTCTTTGTCCAGACCTGAGATTTTGCTGGCATAGGGAATTCTCAGTAAGGAAAATTCCTTTACCAGTGCAGATCAGCAAGTATTCTGTACCCTGTAGTTCCAGAGAGAGTGCACTGAGAAATTAAGTGATTTGCCTAGGATGACATAGACAGCATCTAACAGAAGCAGAACCTGAACCCCATTCTTTCTGACTCTGAGGACCACTTTCTCTATATTACTCTACATCACTTCTCTCAAGGATTCTTTCCACTATACCATGGTGCTTAACTCTAACCTCTTTTCCCAACATTGGTGAGAATGGCTAAGTTGAGGGATGGACTGACATGTGATACCACTCACTCTCTATTTGCTAATATGTCCTTGCCACATATAAGCCCTTTGGAACAACTTTAAACATAAATGGTTCAGGAACCTTGGTGACAGGCAGATCTCTCAAAGAGCACCAGACTTAAAAGACCTGGTTTGAGTTTTGACTCTGCCATTAACTTGATGGGTGACCTTGGAAAAGTCACTTTCCTCAGTGCTTCTCAGACTCACCTTCTACAAAATAAGGATGCTGCTATTTCTACTAAAAGGTGGTCAGGATCAGGGAAGCCCTATATAAATACACCTCTAACAATTATTGGGGCATGACCTTGGGCAAGTCATTTGACTTAGTATCCCAGAAGAATCTAAAACCAGGTTGACCAGCATCAGTAGAGGATATTTTCTCACCAAGGATTCCCCACACCATTGTTATTGCTGGTCTCAACCACTCTTACACTACCTACAACACAGGATTGTTGTGAGGATTAAATAATAGAATAATTAATAAGCAGGTTTAAAATACTTTATAAAGTTCCTTCCAATTCTAAGGACTTATGTTCAAATGCCATCTCTGCCAGTTAATTATGTGTGCCTAAGGGAAAGGAATAAACATTTAGGTAGAGCTATTTGCTAAGTGCTTTAAAAGAAATTGTCTCATTTGATCCTCACAACAACTCTTCCAGGGAGGTGCCTTTTCAAGGCAAACAGAAGTTAAGTGACTTGTCCAGGGTCACACAACTAATAAGTGTTTGAGGCCAGATTTGAACTCAGGAAGATGAGTCTTCCTGACTCTAGTACTTTAACCACTATGACACCAACTTACCTCTACCTGGGAGATGAGTACAGATAATTGAATAAGCAGATGACAAGTTCAACAGGACTCCCAGGAGTCATACTCCATTTTTTACTCTCATTCCCCATATTCAGCCATTAGCCAAATCTTATCTTCTTTACCTCCTTAACAACTGTTGTAATTGCTCTCTTTCTCTCTTTTTACAATAAAATCACCTTTGGGGCAGCTAGGTGGTGAAGTGGATGAAACACCAGCCCTGGAGTCTGGAGGACCTGAGTTCAAATCCAGACTCAGATACTTGACATTTACTAGTTGTGTGACCCTTAACCCCATTGCCTCAAACAAACAAAACAAAAACCTTAGTTTAAGTCCTCATCACTTCTTCCCCATACTATTGTATTTGTCTTCTAATTGATCTCCCTGTATCTAGTACCTTCCTTCTTCAAACCATTCTCCACACAGTTGCAAAATTGATAGCTCTAAGGCTTTATCCTGCTCATGTCACTCTCCTGTTCCAGAAGCTTCCAAAGTGACCTTCCATTGTCTTTAAGATAAAATACAGGGGCAGCTAGGTGGCGAAGTGAATACAGCACCAGGCCTGGATTCAGGAGGACCTAAATTACTTACAAGCTATGTGATCCTGGGCAAGTCACTTAACCCGGGAAAGAGGAGGAGGAGGAAGAGGAAGAGGAGGAGGAGGAGGTCCCACAGAGGGTTAGTTTCCATTCACTCCCTGTTTCCACTGATCTTTCTGCTACACAGAAGTATGACAAGTTGTTGTTGTTTAATATCTGCATTTTACAGAAGAAAACAAGTGAAATGTGAAGAAGGCAAGACCTTCTGTGAGCAGGGGGACCTCAGCATGTCCCACGTATCAAAGCTCAGATGAAGTGCATCCTCCTTTTCTATGAAGCCTTCCCTAGTCCCCAAACAGAAATTAATGCTTCTCACCTCAAATCACACGTAACTTTTCATTTAGATCTCTCCTTTGCACTTGACATATCCAATTTAGATTATATTTACCTTGGGACTTATTTCCTTTGCAAGATTGTGAACACAGGGGAACAGTTTTCAACCTGAACTATGTATCTCCTCCATTACCAAGCACAGGGCCTACAGAAGTGCTTAGTAACCATTTCAGTGGTAACTGTAACTTTCTGGGTCTATAAATATATTTATACTTGGTCTATGTTACCCTCATGTGTGCATCCTGACCCCACAATTCCATTGTGTAAGTTACTCAAAGACCTGCCTTCTCTTTCATCTTTCTTGCTAAGCACCTAATCCAGATCCTTTGCGTGCTGTTGCTAAATTTCCATTTGACACAAATTGGTCTGATTAGCCACAATTGGTACCCTGTACCTTGACCCTGACATGGTGATGTCATTTTGGTCCTCTGAGCACGAGGACAACCACCAACCAACCATTTGACACATGACCCACGGGTGATGAAAAGACACTTGATAGGTTTAAATTGGTAACCTGTGTGGGTACAGTGAAAAAGGTAGCACTAAAAGGAATGGGGCTGGTTATGGGGCAAAAGGGAGGAATAACAAATGGACAGAGCGAATGCTACATTGGTACCTAGGGAATGTTAAAATAAAGAGGAAGGCTTTAGATTGCTAGGTGCACCGAAATATGGAAAATTTATGAAGTAGCCAGTTTGGCGCCATAGATAGAGCACTGGACCTGGAATCAGAAAGACTCGGATTGAAATCCAGTCCCAGAGACTTACTAACTGTGCTATCTCAGGCAAGTCACTTCACCTCTGCTTGCTGTGGTTTCCTCATCTGTAAAATGGGGCCAATAATAGCACCTCCGTCCCAGGGTTATTGTGAGGTTCAAGTGAGAATATTTGTAGAGTACTTTGCACACCTTAAAGCACTATATGAACGTGACCTATTATAACTTATGGAAGAGCATACACAGGCATGATACAGGATGAGAAAGCATTGTATCTCCAGTGGTTGAGGAAAGTCCTACTCTGATCGATGAGATCATAGATCTATCAAAGTATCAAAATATAAATTCGCATATTACTAGATTTTCTGCTGTTTCTGCAAATTTAAAAACAAAAGATCTATGAGGAATCTATCAAATACTCTGAGAGCACAGAAAAAAAAAAAGATGAGTCTTTGATTAATTTTCACAGTATATACCTATGGGGACAGAACATATGCATGGTTCATGTGGACATTTAAAAAGATGAGAGAAACAAAAATAAATGAATTAAGCAGAACCTTTCCATCAATCATTCAACAAACTAAGTTTCTACTACATATTGGGCTCTATGCTCAGGGATGGGGGAGATAAAGGCATGGTCCCTATCTTCAAGAAGTTTACATTAAGCATTTTGTGAGGACAGAAATGCTTATCTTGAACATTTTTCCCATGATTCTACCTGGGTGTTAATCATGGAACACAAATGATTTCAGAACAACAAACATGACAGATAACCCACTGGAAAGGTTTGTGATGGGTGTAAGCAGGTGGTGGCACATTGCCAATAATAACTTGTGCATGAGCAAAGGCATAAGAGACATTAAGGGAAGTCATAGATGATGAGAAAAGGGATCAGACCAGTTATTTGGTGAGAATGAGAGTGGTAGCTGTGATACCTACCCCTGACGTATTTAAAAAACAAAGGGTGCATCAGTACATTGATTAAAATAATCCCTATTTCTATAGCAAAGTTCCTTCAAACCCCACAACAACCTCGAGGGTAGGGGACACAAGTAAATCATCTCCATTTTAGAGATGACTAAACTGAAGCTCAGGAGAGGTGAAATTATTTGTCCCAAAGTTACCTTATTAGTTTCATAATGAGGACTTGTTCCTAGGTCCTTAGACTCCACTTCTAGTGTTCATTATACTAGCATACCACTCAAATTCACAGGGAAATATGAGTAAGATTCACCTAAAGTGAGAAGGCATGAGGTGTGGGGGAGGGGTTGGGTTGTCATTTGGATTGGTAGAGGGAGCAACAGCATGGATTGGATCCATCAGAGCAACAAAACATTCAACTTTGAGTATTTTCACACCTATGAAGTGGGATTTCAGGGGGTGGGGAACCTGCAGCCTCAAGGCCACATGTGGTTCTCTAGGTCCTCAAGTGTGGCCCTTTGACTAAATCCAAACTTCACAGAACAAATCCCCTTAATAAAAGGATCTGTTCTGTAAAACTTGAACTCTGTCAAAAAGCCAGACCCAAGGACCTAAAAGGCCACACGTGGCCTTGAGGCCTCAGGTTGTCCACCCTCGAGAGTCAATGGGGGCAAATCACAGTCCCCTGCAGGTGGACTGGAATTTGGAAATGGACAGAAATCATTGGGAGCAGAATCTGGGAAATAAGGTTGAAGATCACACTGGAGAATTCCATTGGGGAGAGGTGTGTATGTGTGTGTGTGTGTGTGTGTGTGTGTGTGTAAAAATGACTGTAAAACAATTAAAACTGACCATTGTGTGCCATATTTTGGTTCCAAAGTCCCTAAGAGAGGTTCAAGCAAGTTAACCCAGAACCTCACAATGAGACTGCTTTAGAAAGTCAAGCATTTGAATGTACACATTTCTATATACAACACTTCCACGCACCAGTTATCTTACCTGTCTCTGTACTCTCACCACTGTGTGGATCACAATCAGACTGTCCTTCTTATCCAGTGAAATTCTTATCCAAATCCTATGTTGCAGAGCCCCTTACACATGCTGGCTGAATGACCCTGGGGACATTACTTCACCTTTAAGGACCCCAGGCAACTGTCAGAGGCACCACCAACCTCCCTGGGTCTCCTAGTGTTATCCTTGACTCATTTTCATTTACCCAACACATACGATCCATTGCCAAATGTTCTTACTTTCTACCTTCACATCTCCTGAACAAGTCCTCTTCTCTCTACTCACAAAGCCATCCCCTTAGTCCAGGCCCTCATGACATATCACCTGGATTATTGCAGTTCTTGCTGTCTAACTGGTTTACTGGTCTCAAGTCTCTCCTCCCTTCAAACCATACTTGGCTGCCAGGGTGATTTTTCTAAAGCTAAGAACTATGTCACCTTCTTGATTAGTGAGAATCAGTGGCTCCCTAAGACCTTCAGGATCCACTATGCCTTATCTGTTTGGAATTTAAAGTTCTTCATAACCTGGGCCCTTCCAACCTTCTCACTATTCTTATATTTGCTCTCCTCCATAGACAGTATAATCCAGGAATGAGGGCATATTTGATGTTTTTCGTTCCTTCTTTTGGCAATTGGGGTTAAGTGACTTGCCCAGGGTCATACAGCGAGCGTCAAGTGTCTCGTCTGGGGTCAGATTTGAACTTGTGACATCCTGACTCCAGGGCCGGTGCTCTATCCACTGTGCCTCCTAGCTGCCCTACTTGATGTTTTTCAAAGGAGACACTTCACCTTCTGTGTTATACTTGACTTTCCTTCATACACAATACAATCTAGGAATGCAGGCCTATCTGATGTTCCTCAAACCAGACACCCTCTCTTCTGTTTGCATGCTTTGCATTGGATGTCCTGTATGCCTGGAATGCTCGGCCTCCTCCTCTTCCCATCTCCTTAGTTTCGCTGGCTTCCTTCAAGACTTAGCTCAAACACCACCTTCTTCAGGAAATCTTTCCCAGTTCAACCCAGGTGCTAACACCTGCCCCTCTGAGATTACTTTCCATCTACTCTGTATGTACCTCCTATGTACCTGTGATTTATGTCTCCCCTACTAGAATGTGAGCTTCTGGAAGGCAGGGGCTGTTTTTGTCTTTTTTTTGCATAGTGCCTAACACATACTAAGTGAATGCTTGTTGACTGACCTTCACAGGCAGGGTGGTAACCAACATTGGTAGGAATTTCTTCATCTGAGAGTTTCTTAAACCAATGAAATCAAAGCTCCACTCTCTAAGCCATCTCATCCTTTCATAAATCTTCCCTAAAGGATCAAGGAACTAGAGGCCTTCCTCTGGGTCTTTTAATATTTCATGGATACCAGTGTAAGACTTCTTATCCCCATTCCTCCCACACTGCCTTTCCCAGGCATACATGTCTTGGCTATCTTTTATGATCTTTTTTTATTTCTTAAGTCAGTGTTGGTGATATGCTGCAATCTACCTGCCCCCTTCCCTAACTGCTGATTTGGTTTTAAACTCAGTGTCTTTACTTTATAGCCACAGTGTATTTATCTCATTTAACCTTACAAACCTATAAAGGGCAATATTAGTTGACCTATTTTATAGATGAAGAAACTGAGACCCATAATTTAATTATTGTCTAATATCCAACACAGCCAGTGCCAGTTAATATTCAACCGTTGATGAATTGGAGCACATTGGATTTGGAGACCAAAGATCTGGGTTTCAGTCTCTGCTACCCATGTGACCTTGACCAAGTAATTTCATCTTTCTGGGTTTCATTGCGCCTATTTGTAAAATGAAGACAATGAGCCTTGTCTTCTCTCCTCTGCAGGGGTATTGTGAGGAAAGAGCTTTGTAAACTGTAAAAGCCTCGCAGAAATGTGAGCTGCACAATGACTCACTAAACTACACAAGCTTTACGAATGGAGCAGTTAAGTTTGTTCTTGTGACCTTATTCTGGGCAAGACGTTTGGACAGAGATGTTTGGACAGGGGGAGGTTGCTAGGTCTGTTTACCAGCTTGTTAACTTGCCTGGCTGGCTAGGGAGGAAGACAGGAGTGAGAGATGGTCATTTAGATAATTTACTCGACTTAAAAATGTATGCCTGTATTTTATTGAAAAAAAAAATTACAAAATTCCTTTCCAGGGGATTTAAGGGAATTTGAGCAGCACAAACTCATCTTCCTGCATGCCTTCCCTTCCCAGACTGGCATCCTGAGGCAAGTCCCCTGATCACACGGTGACCTCTACAACACATCACTTCCACCTTACGAGGGGAATTAAGCTCCTCCTCCTCAGAAGAAGAATGTCAATGTTAAAACCAAAGTGAAGGGTGGCAAGCCTGGGATTCCTCTGAGAGGTCTCCTAGCTCCCAGCCTGAACTGTCTCCACCAAGGAGAAGCAGAGGAGGACAGGCTATCTCTCAGTAGTCTGAGAGAATTTTACAAGTCATCCAGCTAAAGCTTCCACCCTTGGGCAGTGGGCAGAATGATTGTACAATGCCTTAGTCACACGAATATGTTGAGAAGGAATGACTTCCTCCAGATTTAGACAGCTTTGGAAGAAAATCTCCCAGGTCCTACAAAAGGGATGGAAGCTAGAGTGAGGGAGGATGTCAAGGGTCACTTAAGAGTGAGAGGTCAGATATGGAAGTTCCATCCAGCAACTGGGCCACTTGCATCTTGGTTGTCACACCCCATCGCCACAGCCTCAGATCCCACTGTGCAAAGGAAGGAAGGCAGGAAGTAAGCACAAAGTTTCGGTCAGCACTCTGGAGCCCAGAGAGTAAAAGTCATTCTAAGCAAACTCTTTATACTGAGAGGTTGTGCTAGAGGTCAGCTTATCCAAAATGGTCCTTCTGGGATATCAGTGCACATGGGCCTCACAAGGAGGAGAACCATAAAAGGAGGGGTGACCATAATGATGCATAAAGGTGGGGGCAATATGGGCAGGTGGCAAGCAACCAAAGGGTCATCTTTGGCAAGCATGGTATAGGCTGCCAACCCTTAGTCAACAAACCTGCCCCAGTTTCTCATCTGTTTGCACCATTAAGGCCACTTTAAGTTTCCATATGAATGCCTTCCACTGTCATAAAAATAGTTGTGTGGGAAGGAAAATCTAGGTTGGTCATGTTTTAAAACTAGAAAAGCTGTAATCCAGATCTGCTGCTCAGAGGATTATAGAGTTAGAGTGGGAAGAGACCTGGGAAGTCACCTATGCCAACACTCTTATTTTACAGATAGGATAAGGGAGGTCCACAGAGTTGAGGTGACTCACTCAAGGTCACACATCTTATAAGTAGAAAAGCCAGTGCTTCCAAATCCAGTGCCCTCTCTCCACCACATTAAGTTGCCAGTGGATGCTTAGAGAACCAGGAGGGCCATGGTACTTCAGTGATGGAGTGCCAATTAAACAGGAACCCCTTGAAGAAATAGCAGGATGAAGATGGAAGAGCATGGGGAAATAAGAAACAGAGTATTCCATTGCCTAATACTAACGATTAGCTCAGGAATTACCCAGAAATGGACCACAAAGGCAGTTCTCTTCTTAGAAGAAGCCCTTGCAATTTGAGGTATTCTGCTTTCTGGTCTCCAGCAGGTAAGATGAGAAGACAGCCTATATCCCGGAATTCAGGTGGGTTAAGACCAGATACTGGACATAGTCACCCTCCTCCCCCCAGCATTTGGAATGAAGCAGGCTGGTGACTTGACCTCACTGTCTGGCCAGACGACCACACCACCACTGGATCTATGGTCTTGATTGCTGGGGGAAAGGATGGAAGATCAGAACTCGTCTCGGAGCTGTGGGGGACGGTCCATGCCAAAGAAGGAGGAGGACTGGCCCCGTAAGTCCCGTTCCCGTTTCACAAAGGCAGTAAAGGAAGAGACACAGTTGCCAATGAAGTGGTCTGCCTGGCCAAGGATATATAGGTCAATCTGTGCCACTTCAGGCTGCAGGGTCACCACCTTCACCTGCAGGGGGAAAAGAGGCAGAGCAGGTTAATCTGAGGGACTTGGGGCCAATTCATTTCAACAGTTTAACTAACACTAACAAAGTGCCTACTACACAGAGGTGTAGTAGTGTCTAGTGATGACAGAGATGCAAAGTTTAGCTAAGATGTTGTCTCTGACCTCATGGAGCTTAAAATCGAGGAGGGGGATAAAACACAACATAAAAAACTGCCACGTATAACACATGATAAATACAATGTTCTCCTGGCTTTGAATAACAGAATACCATAATTTCCAAAGAATCACAACTGCAGGAGCCTTAAAGAGCAACCATAAGCCACATGGTAGGCATAAACAAGCACTATATAACCAATAATGACTTGTACCTGGGAAACTTTGTGAAAGATCAGTCAATTAATAAATGACTACTTCATTAAGATACTACTATGTGCAACCTAGATGCTATCCTCAACTCCTCACCATCTCTCACCCCCCCCTCCCACATCCCCCATCCCCATTCAAGCTGTTGCCAAGGTCTGCCGATTTCACCTTTTCGAACTCTGGAACATGTCCCCTTCTCTCCTCTGACACTGCCACAACTCTGGTATAGGCAGGCCCTCATTACCTCATATCTGGACTACTGTGATAGTTTGCCCCCCTCAAGTCTCCTCCCACTCATCTACTCTCCATTCAGCAACTAAAGTGATTTCCTAAAATGCAGGTCTGATCACGTTACCCACTCCTACTCAGTAAACTCTAGTGGCTTTCTATTGCCTCCAGGATCAAATAGAAACTTTGACTTAAAGGGCATTCAGAGCCCTCTACAACCTAGCCTCTCCTACCTTCCCAGTCTTCTTACACCTTACTCCCCACAGGTACTCCTGGGCCACTGGTCTCCTGGCTGTTCCATGAACAAAACACTTCACTCTCAACCTCTGGCATTCTCTCTGGCTGTCCCTTATGCCTGAAATGTTCTCTCATCTGCTCTGACTACTGACCTCTCTGGCTTCCTCTAAGGCCTAACTAAAAATCCTACCTTTCTACAGGAAGTCTTCCCTAATACCTCTTCATTCTAGTATTTTTCCTCTTTTAATTATTTCCTATTTATCCAGTATATAGTTTGTTTTGTATATATTTGTTTGCATGTTATCTCCCTCATTTAGATCTTGAGCTCTTTGAGGACAGGGACTGTCTTTTGCCTCTTTTTGTATCCCTAGCTCTTAGCACAGTGCCTGGCACATAGAATAAACGCTTATTGACTAATTAATGGCTGGAGCCCTAGGCTAAGCACAGGGGATACAAAAGGAGGCAAAAGATAGTCCTTGCCCTCAAGGAACTCACAATCTAATGGGGGAGATAACATGCAAACAAATATATGCAAAACAAACTATATACAGGATAAATAGGAAATAATTAAAAGAGGGAAAACACTAGAATGAAGAGGTGTTAGGGGAAGGCTTCCTGTAAAAGACAAGGTTTAAGTCGAGAATTAGAAGTGTTCTGGACAGCCAGAGAAAATGCTAGGAGTTGACAGTGAAGTGTCTTGTTCATGGAACAGCCAGGAAGCCAGTGTCATTGGACTGAGGAGCACTTGTTGGGGAGTAAGGTGCAAGAAGACTGGGAAGGTAGGAGGGGGCTAGGTTATAGAGGGCTTTGAATCAAAGTTTGTATTTGATCCAGGAAGCAACAGGAAGTCACTAGAGTGTATTGAATAGGGGGATAACAAGGTCAGACTAATGCTTTAGGAAAATCACTTTAGTAGCTGAATGGAGGATGGACTGGAGAGGGGAGAGACTCAAGGCAGGCAGACCCACTTCAGGCTATTACAATAATCTAGGTGTGAAGTGATGAGGGTCTGTACCAGGTGGTAACAGTGTACAAGGAAAGAAAGGAGCACATGTAATAGATGTTGCAAAGGTGAAACTAACTAAAGGTGAAAGGTGAAAGTAACAACTTGGATGTGGCGGGAGAGATCATGAGGAATTCAGGATGAGGCTTGCGTTTTGAGCCTGAGGGATTGGGAGACATCAATGAGATGATGTTTGATCAGAAAAAGAATCAGGCTAGTCGTTTAGTGAGAGTGGGAGAAGAGGGGGCAAGTGCTTCACTGGTACCTGCAAGATATCTCAAGAACCAGAAAAAGATATCCCAACAAATTCAGTAGATCTTCTATGGAGGCGAATAATTCCTTAAACTATTGAAATAAGAGCATTAAAAAGGCACAAGCTAAATACTATGCAAAGTCTAAAAGGGAAGAAGGCAATTTTTTCTTGGGGAGGGGAGAGGGGGAATCAGAGAAGGCCTTATGGAGAAGGTAGCATTTGGGGTGGGCTTGAAAGAATGGGTAGGTTTCCAACAGGTCAAGAGGGAGGAGGACATTCCAGGCACAGGGAACATAGAGAGAAAGCTGAAGAGGGCAAGGTGTAGGTAGGGTAGAAAAAAGAGCAGTTAGGCAAGGCACAGATTATAAAAGGGAGTAACGTGAGATAAAGGTGGAAAGGTATGGGTTTGCACAAAAACACACATGAGTTTGGTGTAGAAATACATTAGACTCAATAGGGAAACAAGTGAGAAGTGGGGGAGGGCACAGAGGAGTTAAGAGAGAAGATAATACTGAGGAGGGAATAGTCACAAGCAAAGCAAATTTCCTAATCCTGAAGGAAGGATTAAAAGTGTGGGAAGGGAGAGAAAAGAACTAGAATATAAGAGGTGCCTTAGCTCGCTTCTTAGACAACCAAGGAATGGCTGGACAACTTGAATAGGAATGTAACACACTATCACTTCATTGTAAGAAGTGATGAAAGAGACTATTTCAAAGAATCCTGAATTGTGACAGCAGAACCAGGAGAACAATTCAAATATGGGCAGCAACAGTATAGAGAAAGTCAGCTTTGAAAAACTCAAGAACTCTCATTAAAGCACTGACCTAGAGGACCTTTAATGAAGCATGTTACCTACCTCCTGACAGAGGTGAGTAATACAAGGTGCAGAGACACACATTTTTGGACATAAACATGGCTTATTTGTTCCAAGGGTTTTTTTCCCCCTCTTTTTTTACTTTTTTTTACTTTTTTCACAGTTAATGGGGAAGAGGAAGAGGAGATTAGCAATAATGATGTTAAAAAAAAGAGAGAGAGAGAGAGGGCCATTTAAAAAAATGCCCAGAAGAGAACAGAAGGAAGTTCAGACAAGCAGGACAGTTTTGAAAGTAACTTGTAGATTATGTACTCTTTAAAAAGGCCAGGGGTGTGAAATAGAGATTCACAATTTCACATAGAACATTTTTTTTCCCTGTTCTCCTGGAATGTGTTGAAATTTTTTTTTGGTGTTTAAGTTCAGAATAAAAGAATATGAAAAATTAAGATATCACCAGAATGTGGAGGGCCTTGAATGCCAGGCTTCAATAAGAGTCAGATTCAATAGTATTTTCTTTCCTAGGGTTTGAGGTCATGACTGAAAATTTAAGGAGCCAAGAGGACTAATACACAGAATCAAATTCCACCTCATATTTGGCACAAACAAGTCTTCAATCTTTTCCAGTACGACACACCCATGAACTTGCCAGTTCAGCCTGTATCTGTATCTTTCTCCATTGCTACCTTCCCTCAGTCCCTCATTCAACCCCTCCTCCACTCCAGTCAGGTAAATCTCCTGAATATTTCTGAAGGCATTAGGCTTTGTTCCTGCCCCTACCTTCTCTTGTACCTCTGCCTTTGCTGGAAACGCTCTCTCCCTCCTTTGGCCTTTACAAACTGTATCGTTTCATTAACACCCAGATCTAGTCTGAACTCCTCCAGGACAATAACAAATTCATATTTCCATGGTTTTTCAAGGTTTACAAAGGGCTTTTCTCACAACGCCCCAGTGAGGTAAGTAAAACAATTATTATCATCTCCATTTCACAGAGGAGGAAAAAAAGTTCATGTGACTAGCACAAAGTCATGCGGCTCCTAAGAGGCAGAGTGAAGATCTGAATCTTATTTTCCTGATTCCCAAGTCCAGGGCTCTGTCCAATGCACCCTATTGCCTCCAGTGGCATGTTTTCTTGATTGCCTACACAAACTCATTTTAATACGTTTTACTGAAGCTTTTTGGTCTTTATATCACCACCATTTCCCATAATCTCACCCCCTTTTTGTGAGGCAATCAGGGTTAAGTGACTTCCCAGGGTCACACAGCTAGGAAGTGTCAAGTGTCTGAAGCTGGATTTGAACTCAGGTCCTCCTGACTCCAGGGCCAGTGCTCTATCCACTGCACCACCTAGCTGCCCCCCAAATCTTCCTTTTCTCATAGAACCTTCCCTTAAAACAAAGAAAAAACAGCTGGGAAAAACTGAATACAGTGACCATGTCGTTCAGCAGAGCCAACATTTCACACCTGTCATCTCCCACTCTTTACTAAGAGAAGTGTGTTCTATTACCTGTCTTCTGGATACAAATCTTGAATTACACTATGGTACAAATCTTGTACTATAATCTGGTCACCGGCTGTGTTTAAATTAGCACTTTGGTGGATGTTCTAGCTGTTTCCACGTATTAAATTTCTTTCTCTTTCAACATGACTATGAGGCAAAGCTTATGTCGTATATGAGACAAAGATAGAAAGTCAGCATGGAGTAGTGAATAAAAACACTGGTTTGGAGTCAAGTCATACCAGTTAGTGATGGACCTAGAATTTGAACCCTGGTCTTTATAACTACATGGCAGAGCCAGGTGGCTCAGTGGATAAAGAGCTGGGCCTGGAGTCAGGAAGACATGATTTCAAATCCAGGAAGACATGATTTCAAATCCAGCCTCAGACACTAGCGGATCACTTCATCCTGTTTGCCTCAGTTTCCTTATCTGTAAAATGGGCTGGAGAAGGAAATGGCAAACCACTTCAGTACCTTTGCCAAGAAAACCCCAAACGGGGTCAAAAAGAGTTGGATATGACTGAAACAACTGAACAACAACTTATGACCATAAATCTGGTGCTCTTTCCACTATCTCATGTTGTCTCAAGAAAAAAAAAGTCCACATACTCTAACAGCGATAAACCCACCACTTCCATAACATATCCACTAATAACAGAGGACGGTGAAGAGGGCAGAACATGGGGCTTCCAAAGCCACCCTCTTCTTTGAGGTGGCACTGATAGCCTGGGTCCGGGGACAGAGAAAGAAGGCCAGTCATTATCACCATCACCACCATCAGACCATTCCCATCTTTCCTCACCACTACCCTAAAAGGCTGGATGGTACAGAGATTATCATCTCCATGTTACATAGGAGTGAAGTGAAGCTCTGAGACATTAAGTGAGTTGCCTAATACAGAGAGAGAGAATGTTAAAGCCAGGAATTCTTAATCAGTACTTAAACACAGTGTTGGCACAAAGGAGGTACTTTATAAATGTTTGTCAATTGATCTGTTGATAGATTAAACCATCTTGACTGCAATATTTTTTCCACTATACGATGTTGCTATTCCATCTCTTTCTTGTATAAGAACACACAGCCTCCTCTGACTTGTGAGAGAAGGCAGGATTTACACATATGGAAACAATTAAAACATTACAATGAGAGAATCCAGGAAAGAGCAATAAACAAGCCCTCTTGGTGGTCAGACAGAGGGGGGAGGATTAATGCTGACTGTAGTTAGCCGTCACAAATCAGAGCCCGGCCTGGTGCTGGTAAGCAGGTGGAGAGAAGGACAAACAAAGGGATGAAAGGCCCAGAGAAGCCAGAAGTAGCAGCAGTGACAAGCAGACCTGCTAATGGTGGCATAGGTTGCCAACCCCTAAGAAGCTGGTCCAGCCTTTTTCTCGTCAGCCTGCCTCCCTCCCTCCCTCACGTCACAGCTCCACACAAGCAGGCAAAGAGTAATCCCAGCTTCGTCTCTGGTCAGCTTCTAACACTGCACCCCCTTCTCTCCCCAAGAACCTACCTTCCCTTTGAATAGCTGCTGAATTTCAGAGACATAGCTCTCTGAGTCTGTGGCAATGTAGACAGACTGGGCTTTGGCCGTCTTCACCCAGAGCCTCAGGGCACGTTTGATCTCCTTCAGGTCTGGCAGGCACATGACCATGGTGAGAGGCACGGCAGTGTTGCGGTTGTAGCCCACACACTGGGGTGAAGCCATGAAGTGGGAGCCCGCTGTCCCATCCTTCAGCATGTTACAGGCATTCTTCTAAAGAGGCAAGATGTGAGTGAGGAAGAAGAGGAAGTAAGAGGAAAAGAAAGGATTAAAGAGATATCACTTTCCTTCTGATGGCCTCTTTCTCTACAAATTTTAAAAAAAACCTCCAAAGAAAATAAAAATTCAAACTCAAAAATTTACATTCTGATGGGAAAAATTAACAACATAATAAAAAAAATGTATATTCCTATGGGCTTCTTCAACTCTTCTCTGTGAAATTTCTGAATATATCTGGTCAGTTTTCATGCTGTCAGGGGGCACCTGGACTTATCTCTGCTTATCCCTCACTGCCTCCTCTATAGCAGCCTGCTTGGAGGTCTCTGTGATGCAGATATTCCTGGATTCTCCACGGCAGGGAGGGCAATGGGGCACCAGCTCTGGCCAGGTCCTGCCAAGCTTGAATGACTTAGCACCAGGACCATGTATCCATCAGCTATGGAACAGCCCCTTTAAGTTCAAAGAAGCTTATCCAGAGGCCTGGCCCCAGCATTCAATTGCTTGATATAGCAAAAAGGAGTTATAACCTATATCTACATGGTACTGAGAGCATCCACATGGGTTATATCATGGTTCCTTGATATCGTAAAAAAGTATCCTACCCCAGTTTCTAAGAGCTTGTCTTTCACAAGAGTCCACAAGCTAGCACAAAGGACGGAGGGTCAAGATTCCCATATTCTATTTTCCCCTCTGTCACTGGCCTGTTGCCTGATCTGGGGAGAATATCACATGCATGACCTCTCACTGCCTCAGTCTATCCATCTGTAAAACAGGGAGAAAAATGGTGACTGTTAAATCACAACTGAGCAGAATCCTTGGAGTTTTTTTGTTGAAAGGGAGTCCAGCAGAAGAATGTTAGCAAACCACAAACATCAAACACACTCATGATATTCCTACAATTGCACACACACCTGGTAAGCTCTGGGCACTGAAAGATCCACAAGGTAAATAGAAAAGTTACCCAGTCAGAGCCAATTCGGAGATGAACCCCAACATAAGGCCTGATGAGATGAGACTGGATCTGGGTCTCCCCCTTTTTTGTCATCTCGTCTGACCATACCATGTACTTCTGCAGGGCCCTGTGTTCTTCTAACACTGGAAACTGGGCTGGAGCTCCAGGCAGGGCAAGCACTGGGTGTTTATCTGGGGGAAACCTAGGAGGGAGAAGAGGGCAGGCTGAGTCACAGGTCCAGCCACTTCAAGGGAGAGGGATGGAGGGAAAAGACATGAGCCTACAGCATACCCCCACAGGAAATGGATGAAGTTGCGCCATGACCTCGGACTAGCTGAAAAGTCGCACCATATGCAACAAGCACAAGAGATTTTGAAATCCCAACGAACTGATAAGAGTGCTAGGTGCAGAGCTCAAAGCTTTATTGTCTGACTTGGAATTTACAATGCTGTCTGCTTGTTTTATAATTAAAAATTTACAGTGGAGTCTTCTAACCTTGTGAATGTCATGTTGGCTCCCAATCTGTGGTGCTGTAATTCACTCCTGGGCGTGGCGCTGGCCAGAGCTTCGGGCCTTATACTCAGCAAATAATGAACATACTTTAGCTCTACGAACAAGTGGCTGCCTTTAGAGAAGAAATGGGTTTTGCTCAGGGCCTCATTGAATGTGACTCTGTAGAACAAGCCTACAAGTCTTCAGCTAAGACCACCTTTAACTTAGAAGGATTTAAAAATATATATAAATTCCTAAAAAGACTAGATTGGCTCCTTTTCAAAATGAAGAAAGAACTATTTCTTTCTTCTGTTGAATTACACTCATTTGCACGCACCAGAAGCAGTAGGGATGTTACCCAGGATCAAGTATAAAAATCACCAATTCCATCCATCTCAGACACCTCTAAAGGAAGCCTGACTTTGACATTTCTAAAACCACAGAAATCACAATTTCAGTTGGAAGGATTTTTAAAACACAGTGTCAGAGATGGGAGGGACCTTGGAAGTCATCTAGTTCAACCCCCTTCATTTAAGATAGTAAATTTTGGAAATTCCATGTTCCTACCAGATCTGGAATATGTCACCCACTAAATGGATCAGGCCCAGTGAATGAGGGGATAAAGTGACCAAGCAGGGAAGAGGTCCACTGTCTTGTAAGAAATGTTGAAACGGTTCTCTTGTTGTTCATGAATAAGTCATCGAGAATAGATTGATGAAGTTGTTTTTTTCCTGATAGGGATGAAAAGTTGCTTTTTGGGAAGCAAGCCTGAATAACAACCATGAGATCTATGGTCTTTCCTTCCTTGTTCCAGCCCTGATCATCTTCTGGCTGAACCATTATGGTCATTTTATGAGTGTTTCTAGAACCTTTTATCACAGGCTACCACGAATGGCATTCTCCCTCCTCTCCTCTAATCCCTGCAGTACCTCTCCCTTAACAGCTACATTATTTTAAACAATAACAATGATTCATATTTAAATAGTGTTTCACAGTTTAAAAAATTCTTTCCTTGACACAACCCTATGAGGAAGGTAACACAAGTATTATTTACTATTTTGTAGATGAGGAAACATGCTCAGAGAAGAAGGAGAGGAGGAAGGAGGGAAGGAGGAAGAGGAGGAGAAGGAAGAAAAGGAGGAGAAGGAGGAGGAAGTAGAGGCGTAACTTACATTTCTATAGTACTTTTGCAGCATGGAAAGGTGAAATAACTTGCCCACAGTTCCACACCTTATAACAGGCAGAGCTGGAACTCAAACCCAGTTCTCTTAACTGCCAGAGTTCTGTAATCCGCAATCTTTCAGACACCACATCATCATTACAAACTCCTCCAACTTTACCCCTATAAACGTATTTGCTGCCCTCTTTATCAAATTTCATGCCCACCACAGAACCTCAAAATGGCGCCTCTCCCAAGAGGTCATTCTTTGTCCTGAAAAGGTATTTATCTATCTATCTATCTATCTATCTATCTGTCTGTCTGTCTATTTATCTACACACACATATAGATACACATATGTATATACATCTACATATGTGTGTACACACACACACATTACAGATTCCCCCAGTTAAGACTACTGGGGCCATGTGACTGAAGGCATCAAACCACAGCAAAAAAATTTTTGACTATGTAAATCCAAGGGGTGACTGTGGAGTAATGAGGCTACTTAAAAACAAACACACAATAGAACTTGCATACCCAAATGAGCTGTTTCTCTCAAAGCAAACCCCCTGGGAGTTCACACATTCTAACAAGGCTCATGATGTATCAGTGCTCACTTTGAAAACGGCCTTCGGGGTCTATGGCAGGCTTCTTTGGAATCTCCTCAATGGAAGCAAATTTGCTATTTTTTGGGGGGGGGGTGGGGCAGGGCACACTCACTAGTTTTTTTGCAAATGCCCAAGAGTTATTTGGAGCTGAGTCCAGAGAAAGAGATAGCAATGATGTAAAGAAATTCAGTCTGGGTCAGAAATGAAGTCTGACTATAAAACAATAAGACATATTTTTTTTTTTTTTTGGAGAGGGGCCCCATGGACCTGCCCAGGAAGCCTATTCCCAAAGAGGAGTTCAGGCTTGTGAGCTGTGGTGCTTTTGAAGAATGACAATATATTTGTATCCTGGCTCCAATGTTTACTAGTTGTGTTACCATGAGCTAGACACAAACTCTCTTTGCCTCAGTTTGTTCACGTTCAAAATGGGAATAATGATACTTGCACAACCTAGCTCACAAAGTTGTAAGGAAAATACTTTGTAAACCTTAAAGCTCTGTATAAATGTGAGTAATTATTACAAGTTCTAATCTATTTATTTATTTTTCTTTCTTTCCATTTTTTTAGGCAATTGGGGGTTAGTGACTTGCTCAGAGTCTCACAGCTAGTAAATGTCAAGTGTCTGAGGCTGCATTTGAACTCAGGTCCTCCTAACTCAGGGCTGGTGCTCTATCTACTGGGCCACCTAGCTGCCCCCTCTATTTATTAAAAAGAAACAAAAACCAGTCTCTACTTCAGTCCCTACAGTAACCACAATCTCACTGACACAGGCATTCTCAACATTATCTACCACCGCCCCTCTGATCCATAGTAGATAGTGTACATAAGGTGCTGCAGTACAGGCCGGCTTTCTCATGATGAATCTCTTGGACTTAACATAGCTGGTTTCAGATCACAGATACACAGTCAAGTGCTGGGCCCATCCTCAGTCTTTCCAGCTTCACTGGTGAAGCCTTTGGGAACCCAACCCTCTCACTATACCTTCATATCATAATGAGGCAGCAGGAGATTTGATTTGATTTTTCCCACCTTTCATTAATTAATTTATTTTTTGTTTTCAACAATCACTTCCATAAGCTTTTGAGTTTTAAATTTTCTCCCCCTCCCTCCACACCTCCCTCCCCAAGACAGCATGCAATCTGATATAGGCTCTACATATACATTCCTGTTAGCAGGGCTTTTAGTGGGACATCTCTTCACTTAACACCAATAAAAAGTAGGAGGTTTGATAGTCACACATCTCTCTGCCTCAGCTTGTATTATGTTGGAAACACTGCTCTGTCCAACTGAATCAAGGGCATTAGTTTAAGAAGAGAGTTTAGTGGTTTAAGAACTATGCTTCTATCTGCCCCACATGATGCCCCTTTTTTCTGCCTCTCCCAAACCTTCCTATCCTTCACAGCCCAGAACCAGACTAATTTTCTCTATGAAGATCATTCTAAGCCTCTTGATCCTTCCTTTCTCTGCCTCCGGCAACATTTATTATCTTTACTACCACAAAGCATTTAGCTTTGACCACTTCGGATTGCTTAAGTTTTCTCTCCCTAACTCAAATATAAAGTTCTTGAAATCCGGGACCATGAAGTCTTCTGCTCTTCAGTATTTCTCATAGCACCTAGTGTCTAACATACAGTAAACAAGCATTTGATAAATATCTGTCAGTACACTTAACCTACTTTTTCCTAAACAATGCTACATGTCTAAGGGCAATTATTAATTATACCGTATCTGATGATTACCAGGATGACACCATTTTCTTAACTGAGGCTGAAATTTTTTTCTCACATAGAAGCAGCTTCCAATTTTAACTTCTGATGAGGAAGGTTAACCTGCAAGTAATTCTCATGCCTTGACCAGAAAACCCAGGTTCACGTGATCATAAAATGTTCGTTTTATGATAGTCTTTATCAGGGGATAAACTATTGCTCAACCCCACAGCAGGTCAACGTCCCACGGTGTGCGGCTGTGAAATGGGAACAGATCAGACAGCAGATACTCTCTGGATACTGGCCCTTTGCTGTGGGTTATGCCTTGCTCTCTAAGCCTCACAGGTTCAACAGATGTACTGGCTATCCCTTCGATCCCAAGTAATTGTGTGTTATAGGATGGAATTGTGAGGCAGAATGGGGCTCTGGCCAGTTACTGACCTCCACTGCTAACACTTGATTGCCCTAACCCCTCTCCACTCCCACCCCCCACTCTGAGTACCTGTGGATCCAATGGTCCTTGTAGGAAGAGCTGAAGGCAATGCCACCAAAAAGTTCTGATCTGTTAAAATTGACATTGAACTGATCCCAGAATGGACCAAAGGGGTTCCCTTCCTGCAAAACAACATATTCAATCAGTTGCTTGGATGGGCAGGAGCTAGGTACTAAGTGGACAAACGGAGCTGGGCCTTGAAAAGACAAAAGGAACAGACTAGGGGTGGGTTCTGTGTGGAGATGACAAGAGATCTAATTCCAGGTGACAACGAACGTCTGAATGGCCTGAACAAAGGTAAGTGAATACAAAGCATACATAAAGTCATACAAAATAATTTCAAAAGGAAGCCAGCGCTAATAATTGGGGTCTAGGGGGGTGAAGGGGATCAGGAAAGACCTCATGTAGGAGGTGGTACCTCATCTGTGCTTTCAAGGAATGCATTCCAGATAGGAGGAGGGAGGAATCTGGACAAAGGCATGGGAGTGGGACTGGAAACACTGTGTATGGGGGCTGTGGGTCAGTTTGATTGGAATGGGAAGTGTATAAAGTCTAAATTTATCATTAAGGCTCTGAAGGGCATCACATACTGCTCACCCCTATAGCTTCATAATTTCTAAAAAGCAATACAAATTGATCTGCCTAAACAAACATTTTATCAAGTACCTACTGTAAGGAATTAGACTGGATTTGAGCCCTGGACTCAAATGACTTCTAACCATTACAGTAATTTGCAGTCAACACAATCACAAAATGTTGGAACTGGAAGGGACCCTTATGGATCGTTTAATTCAACTCCCAAGTAGGACCAAAGGACCAGGGGTGACATCTAAAGAGGAGTGACACATAAAGTCATGCCATGAATTACTGGTAGAAGTAAGCTTGGGATCTAGATTTCCTGACCACTTGTCTGGCACTCTTTCCACCATATTTCATATGGCACACTGCTGTATGCTAGATGGTATTTTTAAGGAACCATAGGGAAACTCAGCAGAAGGAATACTCCTTCTAGCTACATTTGGCCTGAGGAAAAGAAGCAGGAAGAAAGAGCACACAAAAGAAATATATAAGTAGAAAGTACAGTATGTTCCAGGTATGGACAAATGGAGTGAAGGCCAAGGCATCCAAGGACCCACCTTCATGGGGCAGGTCTTCTTGTCAGCACTCCGCTGGGCTGCAACATCAAAGCAGTAGGCCACTCGATTCTCAGGGGGCCAGTGGATCGGAGCCAACTTCTCCATGAACTTTTCCAAGCTGATGACCCGATGATATTCCTTAAGTGGCTCTAACTTGAAGTACGTCTCATAGGACACATGCAGCTATAAGAATGGAAGAGGGACAGAAAGATAGTGGGAAAGAGAAGTGGGACAAAGAAAGAGAAGGGAGAAAAGAGAGAAAATGTAAAAGAGAAAAGAGAAGTAACAGAGCAAGAATGCAGAAGAATTGGGGAGAGGGAAAATAAGGGGAAAAAATGAAGAGAAGAGAGAGGAGTGATTTAGGGGTCATTTTGACTATTGTCTTGATAAGGAGGAGCCATTTTCTGCCCACCTTTGTCCTTGAGTAGATGCCATCTCTTAGAGGAAAATGAAAACCAGCCATTGCTATGTCTGTGTCTATAGGCATTGCTAGCCTATGTCTAGGTGAACTCATTAAAAATATAGTGCTAGTGAGCCAGGGACCATAAGTTTGAACTTAATGTAAGTTGGCTAAGCTGTGCCTTGGCTCACGGTCACAGACTAAACTCCTAATGCCATTTCACCTTTGCAGCATATGTCACAAATAAGCTGAGATGAGAATGAGAATGGTTCAGTGCAACCCATTCATACTATAGGGCAAAGAGATCCAATCACACTTTCTAAAGACAGAATAAGATACTGGAGAAAAGAACACATGCTTGTAATCCCTGGGGTGGACCCAGTCAGTCAGGTCAAAAAGCCACAGTTTACTGAGAGCATCCCACGGACCCACTGTGGAATTTGTAAATTCTCTCAAAATCTTGAATAGCAGGGTTCAGGCTGAGGCAAAACCTAGGACTCACATTGGTGTATGGAGGCTTGTGATGCTGGTATTCAATCCATGGTGGGACAGCCAGGGTTCGGTTCAGTAGCTTTGCAAATGCCAAGGAGCCCAAGAAGTGATCTGCTTGGTTTCCAAACCGCCCTGGAAACAAGAATAAGCCAGGTTGAGAGGGAGCCATGAGGCACTGACTGAAACAGTTCAGGTATGGACAAAATAAGTATTTAGTGTTTGTGGAACTGAAGTGAGCTAAAAAATTACAAGAACCAGAAGGAACCTTAAGAGAGTATTTCTGACTCCCTTAATTTACAAATAAGGAAACTGAGGCCCAGAGAAATGAGCCATGTCCACTTGTACAAAGTCACATAATAAATAGCAAAGCCAGGATTTGAATTCAGATCTTTTGACTCCATATCTAGTTTTATTTCCACCAAGATTGATTTTTCAGTTGGCAAGAGTTCTTATCTATAGGGGAACGAAGGGGAGAAAACAAGAAAATGTATAATTAAGAAAATTATAACTACTTCCTGGCTACCTGTCCCAAGCTTTGAAAACCTAGAGTTCTAGTTGGAGATCTGCCACTGACCCACTGAGGGACCTTGGTCAAGTCATTTCCTCTCTGGGCCTCAGTTTTCCCATCTGCAAAATGGACGGGCAGGAGTTCAAGTCCCTTCCAACTTAAAGATTCTAGCAGCCTACGTTTCCTGGCCATTCCTCTGGAGAAGAGGCCAAGGGCCCAGAAAGATCCCTGGCCTATTTTCTGGGGAGGAGGGGACTGGGGCTCTGCACAGAAGGAACTCCTAGCTGATGCAAAGAAGCAGGCGGGATAGCATAACTTCTATCATCTCCTACATCTGCATAGTTGGGGCCGGGCCTTTAGACGACCACTCCCTGGGTGGCCAAAGAGGGCTACAGGGCAGTCTGGGGGAACAGCTGGAGAAGGCTATCTGGAAACACCGGTCAGGTTACCCCAGGCAGCTGAAATGGACGAATTAAGCTAGAACTGGCGGGTCCTTCCCCCCACTTCCCGGGACCAGAGTGGACTGGTCGGGGGCCACAGTGGGCTGGTCCAGTCCCTGGGTAGACGCAGCCTGGATCTGAAGTAGAACAATCTGGTGGGCGCTAGAAGGGTCCCATCGGACAGGTCCACAGAGAGGCTCATCCCCCTCCCCCCCAGTACAGTGGATTGGTCCGGGGCCAGGCTCTATATCCCGGGACTCACGCGTGCCCCGCATCGCAGGACCGCCGGGAGGAGCCCAGCAGGGGGCGCCCGGCCCAGGAGGCCTTACCCATGCAGGGACAGTAGAGCAGGTACCCGGCGGGGTCCCAGGCATGGGCAAGGGCCTGCGCGGGCAGCAGGAGCCCGAGCAGGAGCAGGAGGAGCGCCCACGCCGCGGGGACCATGTCTGTCCACGGCTGTAGGCTACCGGCCCGCCCGTCGCGCTCCCACCAGGCTTCGCGCGCCGCCCCGCCCGTGCCCTTCTATCCGTCCGACGCGACCATAGAGAACCCGCGGCACCGCCCCCGCTCCTTCCCCCCTCCCCTCAGCGGCCCGAGCGCCCGCTCGCGCGGCTCCCAGAATGCACCGCACAATGGCCCGACCGCCGCCACTACCGGGGCCTGACCGGGCCTGGCGGAGCCGGAGCGCGGCCCGCCCCGGAGCGCGGGGGCCTCGAACACGGTGAGTGAGGAGCGTGAGCAGGGGGAGCGAGGCCGGAGAGCTCCCCCGGGGGGCGCCGGGGCCGGGGCTGGGTGGGTAGAGCCGGCTAACGACCGAGCTGCGTCCCCGCCCCTGCCCCGTTCCGCGCGCCCCACAGGGAGGGAGAGGCCCGGATAATCCGAGCCCACGGGGGTGGGGGGGGAAGAGGAAGGAGGGGGAGTACCGGATAATTCCTCTGCGCGGGAGAGGGAAGCGAAGGCCCGGCCCCTTAGACCCCCGAAGAAGGGGAGTGAGGACCGGAAAGCTCCCGCCCCTTATTCTCCCCTCCCGACCCCCCCTCCCAGACCCAGATAAACGGGATCCCGGAGCCCTGGAGGTCTGCCCCGCATCCCCTCTGGCGGTGACGCCGCGCCACTCCTAGCACCTCACCTTCCCTTTCGTGGGGGCCGGTGGGGGGGTTCTCTGCGTTCTCGACCCCCCCCCACGTGATCCTGGCCCGCCCGCCCGCAGGTGCAGCTGCCCCCCCTTCGGTCCCGCATTCTGTCACTGTGAGTGCTCCCTCCACCCAGGCAGCCCGACCCCCGCTATCTCGTGGGGGCCCTGGCCCCCCACCACACGCACAAACATGCAGCAGGCCCCACGGGTGGGCTGGGAAATTGAGCACCGGAGGGAGCGAAGCTACTTGCCCAAGGTCGCGAGGGGAGCAGGGATCTGAACGGGCTGCTCCCTTTCCGAGTTAACAGTTTATTACTCAGCCCTTACTGGGGATACCTTAGCCCCTGCCTTCCACAAGCAGACGTCCGAGGGACCTGCAGAAAGCATATCCGGGCCTTGCTAATCCTGTTTGGTGTCTCCTGGAGTGGTGCAAGCCGCAGAGGCTCCTTCGCGCCTCCTCTCCCACCCCCACCCCCCATGTAATTCTCGTTAGAGTCTAGAGAGCCTAATGGAGCTATTTCCATTTCCCTTCCTGCTCCTGTATTTTCTCCTCCGGGAATGCATCATGAGGATTTGTTTCTAGTGCTGTGGGTCAGGGCCTGGTTGCTCTCTGTCTATTTATAATGTCTTAGTTGCTATTTTGAGCTCAGAGGAGGGGAAGGCATCGTCCACCCCGGTTTGCACGTTTGCCCTTGGTGATGCTTTCAGTCAGCAGGTGGTGGGGCCAGTTCCTCAGATCCCCGAGTCCTGGAGAAGAGGGATAAGAGAGTCTCATGCTATTTTAGGATAGTCATTGAAGTGGAGACTCTAATCCTCTGTGGGTCTTCGATTTGGTAAGAACTCACATGGAGGTTAACCCTTTCTTTGCTGCAGGGAAATCTCAGGGAACTGCCTTCTCTGGGCAAAAGGTGAGAGTAGAGTGTAAGACTAATGTACATAGGCATAATAGTGCAGAAAAGTTTTCTTAAAAATTACGTAGTGCCAGAAAAACTCTAATTTCATCTGAGTGGAATTAGTAGCCTTTTGAGATTAAAGGATTGACTGGGCCTAATTGCCTCTGATTTAGACTTCCAAAAGGAGTATACATTTTTGAACTGCACATATGTTGATGCAGATGTTTCAGAGTAGTTTTTCCTAACTAGAGGAAAAATATTACAGAAATAGTTCCCATTTGTAATGGATCCTCTGCCCTGGAATTTGAACCTAGTCTTAGGGGTATGCTTTGGCTTATTTGGTAGCCAGTAGGTGCTTCTTGGAGGAGCTTGTGGAATTTTGGAGGAAGCCAGTTCGGAGGAGGAGTAGTGGCTGCAGAGGATATCCTGAAGGAAAAGGAGTAGTAGCTGGCAATTAATTGTGAGAAGCAAAAAAAGGGGGGGTGGGTAGGGAGAATAAGAATGTGGGAGGGGTTGTGAAGGTAACAAAATTGGCTTTGGAACCTGAGGGGAAGAGATACATTCTTTAGTGCCTCATTGCCAAGAAGTGGGTAAAATTTAGACATCAAAGGAGGTCCTTCCCCATCCATTTCCCCTTCCTCCCCTTCCCTTCCCCCCGCAGCCCCATCAGACACCAAAAGGAATCTGGAAAACGTTGGAGAACCACACCATGGGGAACCAGCTTTTACTGAGATGTCTTGTCAACTGGGAGGGAAGGATTGTGTTTGTTTTATGAGAACAGGTTCTGTCGGCTTCTCTGGTTGTTAAGGTCAAAGCACAAGACCAGAAGAGCAGCCTGGAGAGAATGACAGAATTCTTCTGAAGCTTTACTGAGGAAGGGGAAACCTGAAGGATTAGGGATTCTGAAAAGCACAGAGATCTTCCCAGGTTAGAGAGTAAACAAAGACAGCAAAAAAGGGTATGTCCTCCAAAAGGATGACCAAGTTACACCTGTTTCGTAAACAACCAGCGTGTGACTCTAGGTGTAAAGTAATTCAACAGCCACTTTGAACAGTTTGGTGTAGATAGAGCAGAATTAAGGGTGTTGGTGGGTTCTTTTTTCTTTGAAAGCTACATTCCGATTAAGTGCAGCTCAAGCAAAGAGAACGGAACCATGTGCTTTTTGTATGGACAGAGCCCTTTCTCAGCCCCCGCTGGCCTCTTCCTAGAAGCCCATTACTCACTCTTTCAGTAAGAGTGTATTGAGCTGCTTGCTGCTACTGTTTCTGCTTGTTCAGGAGAACTGATGAGGTGGATGTGTGGGAGGTTGGGGACGGACTGTTCTCTTTCTGAGTTTGAGTGGAGTTTCCAGAACCAGTCCCCTCTTTCATGTCATTGAAACCCAAGTGACTAGGACTCACTTCTCTCTGCTTTTCATCTTCACCTAGACAGCAGGCACCAGTTTGGTTTTAAACAAGGGTAACTTCCAGAACTGGAAATCTGTCTCTTTTTACTACGCCATGGGCTCTGGTAATCACTGGTATTATAAACAGGTAATTCCACTCACCCATCCCCATTGGGGAGGGGAGTAGCACAGCATGAGAACTCGACATTAAAGAAGTTTGAGGAGCATTGTGTGGCAAACAAATACAACAGGATCATCCAAGGGCTAAAGTGGGACTGGTTTTTAGTGGGCCATCCTCAACATGTGACTAGTGTAAAATGCTGCCACCTTTGTGCAGATCTTTCTAGACAGATCTGTACTTCTGATGGGAAAATAGTTGTATTATGTTTGGCTATTTATTAAACAGGAGGAATGGTCTCTAAATAGGGGAAGCTGATCCATTTTGCAGTTAATAGCTCCTGTGTCTATTGTATTTTACATTTTACAAAATCTTTACAGCAATCCCATGAAGTAAGCATGTACCTGTTGTTTTTTTTAATCCCTGTTTTTCAGATGAAGAAACTGAGGCTCAGAGAGGTAAAGCAATTTGCTCATGAGTCTTATGACTTGTAGTTGGTAGAGCTGGGGCTTGAACTTAGATCTTTGACTCCAAGTCTAATGCTCTTTCTTTATACCATATGTTAATTACTGATGGTGGAAACTGGCTATCAACCTGTTCTATTTCTCTAGGCTTCCAGGAAATGGTTCTTGTGAACAGCAGGTACAGGCATGAGGAGCAGGCGTTGCGGTGGCTTATCATGTCCTGGTCCTTATAAACAACCCCTTCTCCTTTCTAACATAGACCTATAACCACATATTCTGTCTGGAGAAGTGCTTGCCTAATGAAGTGCCATGCTTGCCAGGGTCAGCTTGATCTCATAAGGAAATCTCCTTCTGTTTACAAGAGATTGGCAACTTAACAATCTATGTATCGGAGGTAGTGAACATAATTATTTTCAATAGCACATTAGGTGGTGGCTGCTATACTATACTCTTCTCCCTACTGCTTTTAAGATTGAACGTAGTAATACATCTATGGAGCACAACCCTTCCCCCTTAGTTGGTAGCCTGGAGATAATCACACATATAATCCTTTCTGCTTCCAGCCATACAGAACCTTGGCATTTAGAACCTTCATCTCTTAAAAAAATTTATTGATATCTTTTGTTCTTTTATTACCTTCATTTCTGAATATATCCTCAGTGAACTGAATATATCCTCTGCTTTCTGTAACCAAAAAAAAAATTTTTTTAAAGAATAGTTCAGTAAAACCAACCAACATATCAACCAAGTTTGACACACTGTGTGCAATAGCTTAAATCCATATGCCCTACTTTTTCAAAGAAAAGGGAGGAAGGTACATTTTCTTGACTATAGGAGTAACCATCATTATAGTTACATAGCATTCCAGATAAGTTTTTTGCTCCCATTTTTTTTTAGTCATTGGATAAATTGTTTTCCTGGTCCTGTCTGTATCAGTTCACATAAGCCTCCTCATGCTTTTCTGAATTCTTCATATTCATTGTTTCTCATGGGGCAAATTCTTTCACGTACTACAGTTTGTTTAGCTATTCCCCAATTGATGGGCATCAACTTTGTTTCCAATTCTTTGATAACACAAAAAATGTTGTTATGCCATTCGCCATATTAAGTGTTTACTATATGCGGAACACTACTAGACGTAAAGGATCTAAAGCTCAGATTGTTCCATTCTACTTACTCAGGATCTCAAGCAAATTGGACTATACACCCCACCCTTCTACCCTCATTCTTATTCTTCCATTTCTTTTTTTTTTTTTTGGCTAGGCAATGGGTTAAGTGACTTGCCCAAGGTCACATAGCTAGTAAGTGTTATGTGTCTGCGGCCGGATTTGAATTCAGGTCCTTCTGAATCCAGGGCCGGTGCTCTATCCACTGTGACACCTAGCTGCCCCTTATTCTGCCATTTCTGTTGCTTGAAACGGATTCCTCTTCCATTCTGTTGCCTGAAATGGACTCTTCTCCACCCATTTCTGTAGGTTGAAAACTCTCCAGTCTTTCAAAGCCCAGTGTCACCTCCTCCATGAAACTTGTCTTGATTCACACACCCTGTCCCCAAGGTGGGCTGACCCTTACATTTTTCATTAGCATTTTGGGTTTACATCGTTTGTATTCTTTTATGCTTATTATCTGCCTTGTATCATAATTATTTGTGGATGTATCTTACTGCCCTTTCTAAACCCTCCCCCCAACAATTGTAAACTTGAATACAGGCATTGTTGTCTTTTATCTTTGTATCCCCCAAGCACCAAATGTGGGACAGGCCTTTTACAAAGTAGTTGCTTACATTTCCCAACCTCATGGAACTAATCTAGTAGGGGGATAGCATATATAAATAAATATACATTAGCTTTGCCATGCAGAGTAGAACATGGTAAGGACATCATGCAAGGTATCCTGTTGGGTCCTAGGAAGGAAGGAGTGAATAGAGCTTTCAAAAGGTTGCTAACCTTTTGTTCAAATAAAAAAACTTTCTGGGATTATGTAAATCCCTGGGGGAGCCTCACAGTCAGCATATATATAGCCTGTGTTTGAGTGCTCAGAAGCAGAAATCTCATCCTGGGTATGCTAGCGTATACACTGCCTTATCAATCTAGTTCTAAGGGCAGGTTATTCCATGGCTCATTTCCCAAGAGAGGATTCTCTTATTCTGTCTGCCTTTTAGGTGTTTACCTATTATTACCTCTCTGATGGAGGCAGAAAATTAAGAGTAGCATAAAAGGGAAACCAAAATCTGTGTTAAGGGCTTTGATGGGAAGATTTGTTGATTCTAACAGCTGAAAAAGAAATTTGAGGCTTAGCAATGGATTCTGGAGAGGCAGCATGATAGGTGAAAAAAAGCATTGGCCTTGGAAAACTTAGTTTTCAGATTCTGTATTTGCTGCTTACCAATGTCACCTCAGGCAATTCTTTTTCCTCTTTGAGCCGCACTTTTTTTCTTTTTCTTTTTTGAATTTACTTAGTATTTTTTTTCTCCAGTTACATGTAAAAAACAATTTTTAACATTGGTTTTTAAAACTTTGAGGTCTTTTGAGGTTTTTCTCTCCCTTCCTCCTTCTCCACCTTCCCCCCCATTGAGAAGGCAAGCAATTTGATATAGATTATACATGTATAGTCATGCAAAACATTTCCATATTAGTCATGTTGTAAAAGAAAACAGACCAAAAAGAACCTCGAGAAAAACTAAAAAAGCAAAAAAAAAGTATGCTTCAATTGTATTCAGACACCATCAGTTCTTTCTTTGGGATGGATAGCATTTTTCATCTTAAGTCCTTCAGAGTTGTCTTGGATCATTGCATTGCTGAGAATAGCTAAATCATTCACAACTGATCATCTTATAATGTTGTAACTTTGTACACAGTACATTTCACTTTGCATCAACTCATGTAAGTCTTTCCAGGTTTGTCCTGCAAGCATCCTGCTCACCATTTCTTACAGTATTCCATCATAATCACATAACACAGTTTGTTCAGCCTTTCCCCATTTGATGGTCATCCTCTCAATTTCCAGTTCTTTGCCACCAGAAAAGAGCTGCTATAAATATTTTTGTATATATAAGTTCTTTTCCTCTTTGTTTTTTATCTCTTGGGATACAGACCTAGTAGTAGTATTGCTAGATCAAAGGGCAGGCATGGTTTTATAGCCCTTTGGGCATAGTTACGAATGGCTAAATCAATTCACAACTCCACCAACAGTGCATTTATGCATTCCCTCCTACATTGGTCATTTTCCTTTTCTGTCCTATTAGCCAATCTAATAGGTATGAAGTAGTACCTCAGAATTGTTCTAATATTCATTTCTCCAATTAATAGTGATTTAGAGCATTTTTTCATATGGCTATAGATAGCTTTGATTTCTTCATCTGAAAACTGTTCATATCTTTTGATCATTTATCAGGGGAAAAGCTCTTATTTTTATAAATTTGACTCAGTTCTTTATATGTTTGAGAAAAGAGACCTTTATCAGAGAAACTTCCTTCAAAATTTTTTCCACAGTTACTATTGCTAACTGTATTTCCCTCCATCCTAACACCCCCCCCTTTTTCTTTCTCTCCTTTTACCCTGTCCCTCCTCAAAAGTGTTTTGCTTCTGACTACCCCCTGCCCCAATCTGCCCTCCCTTCAATCACCACCATCTCCTTCTCTTATCCTCTTCCTCTCCTACTTCCCTGTAGGGTAAAATAGATTTCCATACCCAATTGAGTATGTGTGTTATTCTCTCTTTGAGCCAATTCTGAGAGAGTAAGGTCCCCCTCACTTCCCCTCTATTCCCCAAGCTTTTTCTTGCCTCTTTTATGTGAGATAACTTCTCCCTTTCTCCCAGGACATTTCTCTCTCACCCCTTGATTTTTTCTTTTTTAGCTATCATCCCATCATACTCAACTCATACCCATGCCCTCTGTCCATGTATGCTCCTTCTAACTGCCTTAATAATGAGAAAATTCTTACAAGTTACAAGCATCATCTCCCCGTGTAGGAATGTAAACAGTTTAACCTTATTAAGTCCCTTATGATTTCCCTTTCCTGTTTACCTTTTTATGCTTCTCTTTGTCTTGTATTTGAAAGTCAGATTTTCTATTCTGCTCTGATCTTTTCATTAAGAGTGCTTGAAAGTTCTCTATTTCATTGAATATCCTTTTTTTTTTCCTCTGAAGGATTATAGTCAGTTTTGTTGGATAGGTGATTCTTGGTTGTAATCCTAACTCCTTTGCCCTCTGGAATATCTGATCTTTCAATGTGGAAATAGCTAAATCTCGTGTTATTTTGACTGTGGCTCCATGATACTTGAATTGTTTCTTTCTGGCTGCTTGCAGTATTTTCTTCTTGACATGGGAGCTCTGGAATTTGGCCATAATATTCCTGGGAGTTTTCATTTTGAGATTTCTTTCAGGAGGTGATAGGTGAATTCTTTCAATTTCTATTTTATCCTCTGATTCTGGAATATCAGAGCAGTTTTCTTTGATAATTTCTTGGAAGGTGGTATCTAGGTTCTTTTTTTGATCATGGCTTTTGGGTAGTGTAATAATATTTAAATTCTCTCTCCTGGATCTATTTTCCAGGTCAGTTGTTTTTCCAGTGAGATATTTCACATTGTCTTCTATTTTTTCATTCTTTTGTTTTTGTTTTATTGTTTCTTGGTTTCTCATAAAGTCATTTGCTTCCATTTGCTCACTTCTGATTTTTAAGAAATTATTTTCTTGGGGCACCTAGGTGGTGCAATGGATAGAGCACCGGCCCTGAAGTCAGGAGGATCTGAGTTCAAATCCAGCCTCAGACCATATACTTGATGCTTACTAGCTGTGTGACCCTGGGCAAGTCACTTAACTCCAATTGCCTATATATATATATATTTTTAAAAAAAATTACTTTCTTCAGTAAGCTTTTGGATCTCCTTTTCCATTTGACCAATTCTACTTTTTCTTTTCTTTTTTTCTTTTTTGGTGAGGGAATCAGAGTTAAGTGACTTGCCCAGGGTCACACAGCTAGTAAGTGTCAAGCATCTGAGGCCAGATTTGAACTCAGGTCCTTCTGACTCCAAGGCTGGAGCTCTATCCACTGTGCCATCTAGCTGCCCCCAATTCTACTTTTTAAGTTTTTTTCTTTAGTAAATTTTTGTACCTCTTTCTCCATTTGGCCAGTTCTGCTTTTTAAGACATTCTTTTCCTCATTAGCTTTTTTCACCTCTTTTACCATTTCACCTAACCTGTTTTTTAAGGTGTTATTTTCTTCAGTATTTTTTTGTGCTTCCTTTACCAAATTGTTGACTCGTTTTTCACAATTTTCTTGTATCACTTTCATTTCTTTTCACAATTTTTCCTCTGTCTTTCTTGCTTGATTTTCATAATCCTTTTTGAGTTCTTCCATGGCCTGAGACTAATTCCTGTGTTTCTTGGAGGCATTGGATGTAGGAGTTTTGAATTTGTTATCTTCTTTTTAGTGTGTGTTTTGATCTTCCCTATCACCATAGTAACTTTTATGGGCACCATTTTTTTCAGTTGTTTGCTCATTTTCCCAGCGGGGCTCTGCTTCCCGGGTGAAGGGTGCACTGTCCCAAACTTCAGGGGTTTTGTGCAGCTGTTTTCAGAGATACTTCCAAGGACCTGTAAATTTTCAGTTTTTCCAAGTTGGATCTAACGAGAGGTGTGTTTACTACTCTCCTGGCTTGTGCTCTGGTCTGTGAGTGAACACAAGCACTCTTTTCTGCCCAGGAACTGTGACAAGGGTCCCTGCTCTGCAAGCTCTAGTGTGTTAGTGTTCCTCCTAGCACTGGGACTGCCACCCAGGACTGTGACTCAGATCTAGTAATGGGCAAAGCAACAGAGTGCTGCCTCAGTGCTCGCAAAAAGAACCCTGTAATCTCCTTTTGACCAGTTTTTCAACCCCCTTACTGTCTGTGGCCTAGAGCTCCCAGAGCAGTTGCTGCCACTGTTGATTTAGTGGCTCTCAAGGCTTGCCCCTGGTTTGCTGGGGTTAGGGCTGTGCTGGACTGTGCTGTACTTCACCCAGGTGTGACAGACCTTTCCTGCTTACTTTCTAAGTTGTCTTTGGCTGGAAAATTATTTCACCCCGTCCTTTTGTGGGTTCTGCTGCTCCAGGAATTTTTATGGCATTATTTAAAGGTGTTCAGAGGGGTTTTGGGGGAGAGCTTAGGCAAGTCACTGCCTTTCTCTGCCATCTTGGTTCCACCCCTGGTCCTCAGTTTCTTTATCCGTAAAGTGGGTAAAATAATGCTTGTGCTACCTGTGTCAAAGGTGTTATGAGAAAAATGCTTTGTAAATGTAAAAGTACTGTTTCTATCACTGTCAATCTCCTTGTTTCTATTGGCATAGATAATCAAAACTACTCGTGACCTCCTGCTGGCTTTCCTAACCCTAGTTTTTCTAACATTTCAGGTGAAGATATTCTTCTGAAGCCTCCTTTGAAAACTGTGTCAGAACAGAGTGAGCACACTGCTGATGGGGAAGAGTTCTCATTAATATGGCCCTCCCCCATTAGCCCTGCCATGACGGCATTCTTCACCAGTGTCCCTAACTGGATTCAAGATGCAAAGCAGGAGGAGGAGACAGGCTGGAAACTAGTTCCCAGGCCAAGAGGCCGTGAGGCAGAAAGTCAAGTCAAGTGCCAATGTGAAATCTCCGGTACCTCCTTCTCAGGTGGGGAGAAGCTGAGAACCCACAGCCTCCCCCACACAGAACAGAGACCGTACAACTGCCCTCAGCTGCACTGTGGCAAGGCTTTTGCATCGAAGTACAAACTTTATAGGTAGGTAATAAAATCCATTCTAGGGACTGCTTTGGAGCCAGAAATTCTTTTGGAAACAAAACCAAGGAGACCATTCATTGTAGTGAGTTCCATCTCTGTTAAAGAACAGTACACTTCTTGAGGTCATGGACTATGTCTTCTACATGTTCGATGCCTGATGTTGTGCACATTCATTAATTGATGATGGTGATCTACCTGGAAAATGAGAATCAATCATACTTTTAGAACTTGAAGGGAATTTAGAAATCATTGAGTTCAACATCTTTATAGAGGACAAACTGAGGCCCAGAGAAGGTGATTTGCCAAAGATCACACAGAAAGTCAATGGTACATCCATAACTAAAACCCACATCTCCTGTTCATCAATCCAGTGTTCTTTTCACATAGTATGTTACCATTTAAAGTTTTATGACTTAGGATCTATGTTCTCTAGTTTGGCCTATATAACTTTCTCTTCCAGATGAGTGGAAAAACTCTAATTATCATGTCTTTTCAAATTTGATTATCATCTATGCTTTCCAACAGAGTAGCAATGAACTTAGAAGAACAACTTAGAATTACTTGCCAGAATGAATTAGTCAGTTATGATGCAGATAGCTGAGTTTCCACTCTCATTTTTATTCTGTTGTTTGTTGGACAAAATTGATAATAGGTATTTTTAATTTTAAAAACAAATTCAAATTTTTGCCTTGTTGTACATTTAGCATTGTTTATTTGTTTTATCTTAGCGCTGATGAAGAAGGTAGTAATATAGCAAGAATCCTACACTGGGTGTCAGGAAATGTATATTCTCAATTGCCATTTGGTCATCTTTTGATCTTAGGCAAGTCACTTTCTTTATCTGGGCTTCATTCAGTTTTCTCCTCTATGAGTTTGATGAAATGAGCCACCGAGCTCCCTTCCAACAAGAAGCAGCATTCTTGCGGTGCACGTATTATGTTCTCTTACCCCAAAACAACATAAGTTAAACTTACAGGCATTAGACTGTCAGATCAATGAGGCAGAGATCATATTTTAGCTAAAATGCTGTCTCGTCTTCAGTACCTTGCATAGAATTTTGGCACAGGTGGTCCCTGACAAACACTGAAGTGAATTGAAGCTAAAGGAGAAGAATAATTGTCATCTGAATGTCTGTAGCATCCTTCCTCTTTTGAGAATTTGCACATGTGTTATCTGCTTGATGTGAGGATATAGTGAGAGAATGTATATAAAGCATTTTGCAAAGCCACATAACACCTTATGAAAGTCAGGTGGGATCTGGCATGCTAGAGGAGGATGAGAGATTTTGGGTTTGGCAAGAGGGAATTGACACATTAAGGATAAAGAGAACTGTGTTTCCAACTCCTAGCTTTTGAATCACTAGGCTAAGCCTTAGTCCTCTTTCCTCCCTCACCCTTTAACCTTTGGATCAAAGAAGATTGTAGGTTGAATGTGGTCAGGTCTTTTGATCATCTGCTTTCTTTATCCAGGCATATGGCCACTCACTCAGCCCAGAAGCCCCACCAGTGCATGTATTGTGAGAAGATGTTCCATCGGAAGGATCATTTGAGGAATCACCTGCAGACCCATGATCCCCATAAGGAGGCCCTCCACTGCCCGGAGTGTGGCAAAAACTATAACACCAAGCTGGGCTATCGACGCCACCTGGCCATGCACGCTGCCACCAGCGGTGACCTTAGCTGCAAAGTGTGTCTCCAGACCTTTGAAAACACCCAGGTTCTGCTAGAGCACCTGAAGGCTCACTCACGGAGAGCATCAGGTGGGGCCAAGGAGAAGAAGCATCCCTGCGACCATTGTGATCGACGCTTCTACACCAGGAAGGATGTGCGGAGGCACCTGGTGGTACATACGGGACGCAAAGACTTCCTTTGCCAGTACTGTGCCCAGAGGTTTGGGCGTAAGGACCACCTTACTCGGCACGTGAAGAAGAGCCACTCACAAGAATTACTGAAAATTAAGACGGAACCAGTGGACATGCTGGGACTCCTCAGCTGCAGCTCCTCAGTCACGGTGAAAGAAGAGCTGAGCCCAGTTCTGTGCATGGCATCCAGGGACGTGATAGGGGGTAAGACCTTCCCGGGCATGTTACCTATGGGTATGTATAGCACCCACCTTCCAGCCATGCCAAGTTCAGGGATGCCCCATTCTCTGGTTCACAATTCCCTGCCAATGGGAATGAGTTATCCTCTGGAATCTTCCTCATCCATCTCCTCTCCACCACAACTTCCCCCCAAATACCAGCTTGGATCTACCTCATACTTGCCGGAGAAACTACCCAAAGCAGAGGTGGAAAGCTTTCTGTCGGAGCTTCCCGGAAGCCTGTCTCTCCCATCCAGTGAGCCCCAGTCCTCCTCACCTCAGCCGGCCCTTTTGGATGAAGCCCTGCTTTCCAAGAGCCCCGCCAACCTCTCTGAGGCGCTTTGTGCTGCTAACATGGATTTTTCTCACCTCCTGGGCTTTCTCCCCCTGAATCTTCCTCCATGTAACCCACCTGGGACCACAGGAGGATTGGTCATGGGTTATTCACAGGCAGAAACCCAACCACTGCTTACCACTTTGCAGTCTCAGCCTCAAGATTCTCCAGGACCTGGGGGTCCCCTGAACTTTGGGCCATTACATTCATTACCCCCAGTTTTCACCTCTGGCTTGAGCACCACCACTCTGCCACGTTTTCATCAGGCGTTCCAGTAGGTTGAAGGAGGTACCGGGCTTGGCCCTCAGGTCATAAATCCCAACTCTTATTTCTTCCTTCTGTTCCCTGTGAAGGCTGCTGAGCTTTCAAAGCTGGGTTCAAGATGAAAGGATTCCAGTGTCTGTATGGAGCACTTGGGTTCAACCTCCCAGAGCAGCCTTGAGGTTGCGTGAACCCTAACCCCGTGAAAAGATTTCATACAATAGGACTTCAGGTATTTTTTGTTTGTTTGTTTTCAATCTGAATCGGGAGCCACACTTAGCACTCTCCCTCCCTAAGGCTTGAGAGCTTCATTCTTCTCTCTGGGGAGAGGGGCTCCTTGGAGAAGCAGGAACAGTGAGGTTTCACCTTGGATTGTCTCATGAAAACCAGCTGGAGAGACCCACCTTCCAGTCCACGATTGCAGACCCTGTAAACAGTCCCTGCTGATGGAGAAGGGTCTTCGAGAGATCAGTTCCAGTAACCTGCCTTGGACAGAGTGGGCAGGAGAAAGGGCCTCCTTGTTCCCTTCCCCCACTGCCCCATCCCTCTTTACCGCTACTCTACTCTGTATCAGTGTTGCCAGCAGTGATACCGTTTACACAGTTGATTCAGACACATCATTTCACTTCCCCTTGCAGAGCCGTTAGAGTAGACTTATTCCAGTGAGCATTGTTTACACACCATGAATCCATTCCCACCAGTACAATCCAGTTGGCACTAGCATGAACCTTTTGGGTATCTGGTGTTAACTGGAGCCCTGTTTACATGATGGAGTCGGGTTTCACTGACTTCTCTTCACTTGAGGTCACATTTTTCCCCCATGGGGAAATAAACTGACTTTGGACTACTTCAGTTTCTGCCGTCCTCTGTGGCTCTCTTAGCTCACATTACCCCATGAGGCAGACAAGGAGAATGGAGCAGTTTTTAAGAGGTCTGGATCACTTCTGCTCAAATACACGTTGGTCTCCTTTTGAATTGGAGATGGAAACAAGTTAAAAGGCAAGACCTGGGGCCTCCTACCCTTCCACATAGCTTGTGCTATGCCTAGATATAGGAAGGCATCTGGACTCCATAAGTTAGTTAAGGTGGCAAAGGAGAGGGTGTGAGCACCTCATTTGTTCTCTCCAACCCCATTCCCCTTCCAGGAAGCTGTGGATTTACTGGAAGGATAGTATTCAGGAAGTTAGAATTTGAAAGTCCCAGATTGGTTTGTCATTGAGAAGTAACTATATATGAACTGTTCCTTCCAACACTAAATTCCTCTGATCATTATACCCACTTTCATCTCTGTTTTCATAGTCACTGATATATCTAGGGACCTTGGTATGCAAGCTTTTCTCAGCAAAAGGCCCCTGGTCTTGCTTTCTTCTCTGCTCTTATTTTCCCATCCTTGGTTTTATATGGTAGTACCAAGGAAGGTATCTGTCACCCAGTAAATATCTGATCCCTGTCAGCTTTCAACCTTGCATCCCCATCCATCAGTGCTTGTGTTTAAAGTAAATCTGGTTCATCTTCCCCCACCACCCTGCTGGCTTTGCCCCTTTCTGTTTGTGACCCAACATGTGCTCCCACCAGCCTGCAGGCAGGAGTCCCAGGGCCAACATTGCTGGAACCCATCCAGATGTCTCTACCAACCCAGGAAACACACATCTACCTCTTTCACTATGAACTCCACAAGCGCATCCAGTGGCCAGTCCCCTAGGGTTTCTCATTTTGAGTGATTCCCTCACCTGATATCTCACTCTGGCTTTATCATTCAATTTTTAGGACAAACTACTAAGGTGATTCTGCCTCATTTGCTTAAACCTAGTCCATTTTTCATGGTCTTTTGATTCCCCACTAGGAATTATCTCAGAATTGCCATTTAGGAGAAGAGCAGATAGGTGATACTACGCACCTGCTCTGGCCTGTGGCGTACCAGTTGTTTGAGGTGAAGGTGTTAAAACATGTTGATGCCCTTAATTGTGAAGGGATGAGAATCAAATGAGCATGTTAAAAAAAAAAATTAACCAGGTAGTTTGGGATACTGTTTTCAGATGTAGAAATGTCTAGTCCTCCTTAGGTTTGGGCTAGGTGGTTTGCTTTCAAGAATCAGCTGTAAGTGAATTCCATGGACTAATTATGTTTTCTAAAAAAAGGCGTGGCCTTGTTCACATGGCCAGTTGCTGTTCATTTCATCTAAGACTTATATTATGGGTAATGGTAAAGGAGGGGCCACTGGGGCTCATCGCTACCATTCTTGACTTTATACTCATCTGTTATATTTTGTCTTCACCACTGTACCCCCCATCCCTCTCCCTGCGGTCACTGCACACTTGACCAGCAGAGGTCATGGGACCTCTGGCTGTAAAGTACAAATTTCCCTTAATCCTAAGCCGGCGGAGGACTTGGATGTGAGTGTTTGTTCATCTTTTTCCTCCCCCTGCATGTTTCCCCAAGCCCGTCACTCCCCTCTAGCTTTCCACTTGCTTTCTCTGGCTGAAGTGATATAAAGTAAAAGGGCTCCCAGAAATCTTATGTGATAAGCAAGGCATCTACTTAACCCTGAAACTGGTACCTCATTTCACCCTCCCCAAGTCTTGTCATCCTTTATTTCCCCACACCTACCTCTCCAAATATCCTCATAAACCACCATAAAATTACTGTCTCAAGGTCAGTTTTTCAGTATGCCCTGTGCAGAGGAAACATCGGCAGCTCCTTTTGGCCAATAGCCACCTGATCATTCCTTTTTGGGTCCAAATTAGGGAAGTGAAGTTACCCCATTTTTTAAAGGCTGAAAGTACAGTTATTTTAAAGATACAAGTAGTTTAATAACTCTGTCTTTGCCCTGAATTCAGCACCCAGGCTTAAAAGATTTTTGTTGAAAAGTGCTGCAAAAACTCAGACACCTTGGCTAAGGATGATAAGCTCTTATGCAGCATTGACCAAAAGACAACCAAGAGTTTGTGCAGTCAAGATAACTGAGTATCAGGAATATGAATGGCAGAGGAAACTCCAGTCCCAGTGTACCTTTTCTGCCTCTACCCTTGTTCCCAAATAACTTTCCCACTTAATAGTGGCAGCTTTTGACTGACTAGGTTTTGCCTACCTTGCACAGCAGAGCTGGCCAATATGTTCCCACTCTGAACCTCCATCAGTCTGGCTTCTGTGTAACCTGCTGTTCCCCATTCCTGTTTAGGGGGAGGGGTGACGTGGATCTGTGGCATGAGCTGAGCCCGTGAACCCCTTCAGCTACAGCAGATAGGCCCTTTAGTGAACTTTTTCAGCCTTTGACTAATGGCATTTTGTTAAAAGTGGAAATCTGCAGAGCAGGTTTGATTACTTATGCTCGTAGATATTGCCCTAAGTTTATGAAATCCCCCTCACTCCCAATCTTTCCTTAGTGCCTCATTAACCCTTTCCCTATTTTTTTTGGTAGTTTTTTCCCCTCATATCTAGGAGCTGTTTTTAGCACGATTTTTTTTGGTAACAGTTTATATTGTACAGGATCAATATTTTGCTTTTTAACAAGGATATTTATGTAATAAGAAACTTTGCCTTAGGCAGGTGGTGACCAGAGAAGTCCAGAGTCTCTGGAGCTCCCACCCCGGCCTCTCCTGAAATTAGTTGAGCTCTGAACCTGCTGTGGGAGGCACACTGCCAGTGACCTTCACAGCTGGAGGGTGGTATTTCCTAAGAGGAGCAAGCAGGGAGGATCTCCAGATGCCCCAGAGAAGGCTTTTCAAGGGACTGGGGCAGAGGGAAAAAGTGGGGTTTAACAATGGAGTTTTACAGACAGCAAAGCTTCCTCAGCAGGCTGTCCCTGGTAATCTGGATGTTTGGCACCCTCTCCACCTCTTAGCACACTCGCTCCTCAAACTCCCCTTCCCAAGTCCTACACCCAACACCCCCCCACCTCCCCCAGCTGTTAAGGCCACAGAGCTGCCCGTTTGTAAGGCCGGACTATTTAAAAAGAAAAAAGGAAAAAAAAAAAAAACAAAACAAAAACTTTCTAGCACTTTGTATACACAGTGAATAACCTCTTTTTATTGGAGTATTTTTGGCTTTATATAAAACAAGGTTTTTAATTGTAAAATATTAAGTGCCATTAGAAAATGCACAGGGCGTATCTTTGTTAAATTAGATTTTTCAATGTTTTACAGAATTACATTTTCAAGAAGAAAGTTTTTATAATGAAGTTGTTTATTAAAAACCTTTGAATGATGTATTTGGAAGTTGTGAGCCTCTGATTGGGGAAAGGGTTGGAGAGACACTTGAAAAGAGTTGGAGCCTCTCAGCTAAATCCACAATCTGATCCCTTGGTCGCTAAGCAGGAGAATAGGTGTGGGTGACATGGTAGGAGCACCATGGCCTACTAGAGAGTCTGGATTTAGAGTCCAAGGATCTGATGTAAATTTCAGTTTAGCCAATCACATGTGGTGATCTTGGAGGAGTTGCCTGACCTTTCTTTGCCTTTGTTTCAGCATCTAAAATTCATGGGTTGGATGAGATGATTTCTAAGATTCCTTCCAGACTTTAATCTTGCGCAATACCCAGGCTGTTGGATTCAGAGCCCTAAATTGTGCTATCAGGTGGACTGAGTACAAGTTCTGGCTTCAAAGATATGTCATGCAAAGATGTATGACTACTGGTAAAATCACTGAAGCTCTTTGAGTCTAAGTTTCCTCATCTGCAAAATGGGGACCACCATACCTGTCCTGCCTCCCTCAAAATATTAGGAGGAAAGTTCTTTGTCAACCTTAAAACATCAAAGAAATGAGAGTTGTTACTTACATATTCATCGGTCACCACCGCCAAACTCCTAGTACCAGGAGCCACTTAGAAAGTGAGTGTAAAGGCTTTGTCAGCTTTTTCTTCGATCCATCAGTTCATTTTGTAAATGTGTAACTCTTAAATGCAGCCTAGGACAGTGGAGAAAGGATACTCACTGACTTTGGAATAATGGTAGCTGACACTATAGTAGTTTAAAACATTTATTTCATTTCTTTTGAGCCTCACAACAAATCTGAGATGAGTACTAAAGGTCCTTGGTCTGAATCCTGGTCCTGCTTCTTTACTGCATTCATGACTGGGCAAGTAATTTTCCTTCTCAAGGTTATCAGTTTCTACTGTAAAATGAAAGGGTTGGGCTAAAGGAACTCGGTTTTCTTCCAGTTCTTGAAGCTATGAGAAGCAAGTATGGCTAACTGCTGAGAAAATATGGAAGAAGACCCCTGACTCCTGCCCTGTTGGTGAGGTAATACTGGACTTTTTGAGTGGTATTCAGGACTTAATAGCTGTGGTTGCCTCTACACTGTGTTCTCATGGAAGTGGATCCTATGAACGGGAATTTAGGCAGAATAATTTGAATCTAAACATCTCGGAGGAAAGACTACCCATATTGCTGTGGTCTCTAATCCCTGTTGCCTTTTGAGAATTATTTAGATAAGGTGCAGTGAAAAGAACAATGAACTTGAAATAAGAGACCTAAGTTCAGATTCTGGCAAATGTTTGCCCTTTGTGTGACCTTGGACAACTCTCTGGACCTCAGTTTTCTCATTTATAAAGTGAAGGGTGTAGACTTACTAACCTTAAGTTCCCTTCCAGTTCTAGATTTATGATCCTGTAAGCTGAGGACAGGTGGGGTTAATCCAAGAGCATTGGCAGTTTGGTCTTAGTTTGTATGAAGAAGCCAGGTAGTACGGTAGAGTATTAAAAGCATTGCATTCAGAGTCAGGATAGATGAGTTTGAATCCCAAGCTGTGCTGTTTTATCTGTTACCTTGGGCAAAGTGCTTAATCTCCATTTCCTCATTTGTGAAATGAAGGGATTGAACTAGATGATTTTGAAAGTGCCTTCCAATGTTAAAATCTTGTGATCTTACTAACCTTCACCTGTTCCCAGCACACCGAGCCCTGGTGGAAAAATGCCAAATGAAGCTAACTACATCAGACCTTAGAACAGTAGTGATCCAGGAAGGAGTGGAAACTGGGAATGCAAATGTAATGAATGTCACTTTTTTCTTGAATTTATTTTTGTTATCTCCCACCCATTGAAAAGACAAGAAATAGGATACATATTACATGTGGGAAGTCATGTGAAATATTTCCACATTGGCAATGTTGCAAAAAAAGAAAGAAAAACCCCCCAAGAAAAACAAAGAGAAAAATTACTCACTCTGCCTCTCTAGTCTGTCAATTTTCTCTCTCTCTCTCTGGAGGTGTATAGTATTTTTTATTATGAATCTTTTGGAACTGTCATGGATCATTTTACTGATCAGAGTTGTTAAGTGTTTTCTTTTTAAAAAATTTTTTTGTATTTATTTGTTTATTTTTAGTTTTCAACACTGGCTTCTACAAGATTGAATTCCAAATTTTCTCCCCATCTTGTCCGTCCCCCCCTCCCAAAACAGAATGCATTCTGTATATCCCTTCCCCTAATCTGCCCTCCCTTCCCCTAATCTGCCCTCCCTTCTATCTCCGCCCTCCTCCCTTCTCTTATCCCCTTCCCTTTTTATTTTCCTGTAAGGCCAGATAGATTTCTATATGCCATTGCCTGAATATCTTATTCCCGAGTTGCATGTGAAAACAATTTTTAACATTTGTTTTTAAAACTTTGGGTTCCAAATTTTCTCCCTTCCTCCCTCCCCAACTACCCGTATTGAGAAGGCAAGCACCTTGATACAGGTTATACTTGTGTAGTCATGCAAAACACTTCCATAGTAGTCATGTTGTAAAAAACTACCTATATTTCCCTTCATCCTATCCCATCCTCCATTTATTCTATTCTCTCTTTTGACCCTGTCCCTCCTCAGAAGTGTTTGCTTCTGATTACCCCCTCCCCAAATCTGCCTTCCCTCTATTATCTCCCAGTTCTCTTATCCCCTTTCCCTCTGTTTTCCTGTAGGGTAAGATAGATTTCCATACCCAATTGAGTGTGTATGTTATTCCCTCCTTAAGTCAAATCTAATGAGAATAAGATTCACTCATTCCCTCTCACCTTCCCCCACTTCGCTTTTCTTGTCCGTTTTATGTGAGATAATTTACCCCATTCTACTTCTCTTTCTCCTTCTCCCAGTATAATCCTCTCACCCCTTAATTTTATTCTCCAGATATCACCCCTTTGTCTTCAACTCACCCTGTGCCCTCTATCTACCTCTCTCTCTGTATATATATGTATGTATATATATATATGTATAAAATTTTTTTTGCCTCCAACTACCCTAATACTGACAAAGGTCTCATGAGTTACACATATCATCTTTACATGCAGAAATGTAAACAGTTCAACCTTAGTCCCTTATGATTTCTCTTTCCTGTTTACCTTTTCAAGCTTCTCTTGAGTCTTGTATTTGAAAGTCAAATTTTCTATTCAGCTCTGATCTTTTCATCAAGAATGCTTGAAAGTCCTCCATTTCATGGAATGTCCATTTTTCCCCCTGAAGGATTATACTCAGTTTTATTGGGCAGGTGATTCTTGGTTTTAATCCTAGTTTCTTTGACCTCCAGAATATTATATTCCAAGCCCTGTGGTTCCTTAATGTAGAAGCTGCTAAATCTTGTATTATCTTGATTGTGTTTCCACAATACTTGAATTGTTTTTTTCAGGCTGCTTGCACTATTTTCTCCTTGACCTGGGAACTCTGGAATTTGACTGTAATACTCCTAGGAGTTTTCCTTTGGGGATCTCTTTCAGAAGGTGATCAGTGGATTCTTTCAATTTCTATTTTACCTTCTGGTTCTAGAATATCATGGCAGTTTTCCTTCATAATTTCTTCAAAGGTGATATCTAGGCTCTTTTTTTGATCATAGCTTTCAGGTAGTCCAATAATTTTTAAATTATCTCTCCTGGATTTGTTTTCTAGGTCAGTTGTTTTTCCAGTGAGATGTTTCACATTGTCTTCAATTTTGTCATTCTTTTAGTTTTGTTTTACAATGTCTTGATTTCTCATAAAGTCACTAGCTTCCATTTGCTCCATTCTAATTTTTAAGGAAGTATTTTCTTCAGTGAGCTTTTGGACTTCCTTTTCCATTTGGCCAGTTTTGATTTTTAAGACAGTCTTCTACTCATTGGCTTTTTGGTCCTCTTTTGCCATTTGGGTTAGGTTAATTTTTAAGGTGTTATTTTCTTCAGTATTTTTGGGGGTCTCCTTTAGCAAGTTGTTGACTTGTTTTTCATGATTTTCTTGTATCACTTTTATTTCTCTTCCCAGTTTTTCCTCTATTTCTCTTACTTGCTTCTCAAAATCCTTTTTGAGCTCTTCCATGGCCTGGGACCAATTCTTATTTTTCTTGGAGGCTTTGGATGTAGGAGCTTTGACTTTGTTGCCTTCTTTTGAGTGTATGTTTTGATCTTCTTTGTCACCAAAGTAAGATTCTATGGTCTAACTTTTTTTGCTGTGTTTGCTCATGTTCCCAGCCAATTACTTGAGTTTTAAACTCTTTGTTAAGGTAGGGGCCTGCTTCCAGTGTGGATAATGTACTGTCCTCAAGCTTCAGGGGTTTTGTGCAGCTGTTTTCAGAGGTACTTCTAGGGACCTGTAAATTTTCAGTTCTTTCAAAGTGGTACGATCAAGGGCGAGGTGTTTACTCCTTTCCTGGCCTGTACTCTGGTCTGTGAGTGACCATAAGCACTCTTTTCTGCCTTGAAACTGTGAGGAGGATTCCCTCTCCTCCACCACCGTAAGTTCCACCATGCCAATGCTCCTTCTCTCCCCAGGACCTCCACCTAGAACTGTGACCCAGATCCAAGCATGGGCAAAGCAAGAGAATCCTGCCTTAGCACCAGCAAAGAGATCCCAGCAATTCCCCTCTAATCAGCAACTCTATTCCCCCTTCATCTGTCGGCTGAGAGCTCTGGAAGGAGCTGTTGCCCTGAGGCTGTGCCAGGACTGGGGAGGGAGCTGAGCTTCTCTCTCAAAGACCTTTCCTACTGACTTTCTAAGTTATCTTTGACATTTGTGAGTTGAGAAGTCTGGAAACTGCTAGAGCTCCTCTTGATTCAGTCCTCTGAGGCCTGCTCCAGGTTCACTGAGGTCTGGCCTTTACCTGCATGCCCACGCTGAACTGCACTCCTCTCATCCCAGAGCAATAGACCTTTCCAATCAACCATCCTGGTTGTCTTGGGCTAGAAATTTGTTTCACTCTGTCTTTTTGTGGGTTCTGCTGCTCTAGAATTTGTTTAGAGCCATTTTTACAGATATTTGGAGAAGTTTGGGGGAGAGCTCAAGCAAGTCATTGCTTTTAAGCCACCATCTTGACTCCGCCCCCACAGTATTGCTGTTATTGTGTAAATTGTTTTTCTGGTTCTGTTCACTTCACTTTGTATCAGTTCATATAAGTCTTCCCAGGTTTTTTCTGAAAACCGTCTCCATCATTTCTTAAAGCACAATAGAATTATATTATATTCATATATCATAACTTATTCAGCCATTCCGCAGTTGATGGGCATCCCCTCTCAATTTCCAATTCTTTGCTAACACAAAAAGCTGCTACAAATATTTTTGTACATGTGTCCTTTTCTTTTTTTCCTGATCTCTTTGAAGGATAGACCTAGTAGCAGTATTGCTGGGTAAGCTTTTCTTGACAATTAAGAAAATTGTTGGGGCAACTAGGTGGCGCAGTGGATAGAGCACCGGCCCTGAAGTCAGGAGTTCCTGAGTTCAAATCCGGCCTCAGACCAAACACTTGACATTTACTAGCTGAGTGACCCTGGACAAGTCACTTAGCCCCAGTTGCCTAAAAAAAAAAAAAAAAGAAAAGAAAAAGAAAATTGTCTTAAGACTTAAGGGCAGAAAAATAACCACACATGTAGTCAATCCATTGTCCATCTTGGAGTGCAAAGTTGTAACGTGAACCTCATGGGTTGTCCCCAACAGCATCCAAGGTTAAGGATGGACATGAACATCCTGAGCTTCCTTAATAACCAGTTCATAAAAGCTCAATAGTTGGAGCCTTAAAAGTTGTCTATTTCAACTCCTGCTTGAGAAATACCTTTCTATAGCATCTCTAAGAAGTGGTCATTTAGCATCTACATGAAGTTTTTAGTGTCTGGGGACTTTGCTTCATGAGGCCACCCATTCCATTCCTGAACAACTCTTCTTCATAATGATCCAGAACTGGCTTCCATGTTTCTCCCCACATTGTCCTAGCTGTGCCCTTATGGGCCAAGAAGAACAAGTTAGAGCACCATGGAGTTTAGAGCTATAAATGATTAATTGTCTGACTTTACAGGTGAAGAAAGTTAAATTAAGCCCAGATAAGTTAAGTGCCTTGACCAGTATCTCACAGATGATAAACAGCAGAGCTAATGTTTGAACCTGATTCTGATCCCAAGTCCAGTATTCTTGTCACTGTACCATGCCCTTTTCCACGTGATAGAAAGGCAACTAGATGGCTTAGCGGATAGAGTGCTAGCCTTGAGTTAGAATTGAATTAGACTTGAATTAGAATCCTGCCTCAAATATTTACTAGCTGTGTGACTGAGCCTCATTTTCCTTATCTGTAAAATGAGATTATTATAGCACCTATCCTACAGGGTTGTTGTGAAGATCAAATGAGATTTTATAATACATATATACATACATACATACATACATACATGCCATATATATGTTCATCCAGATCTTAAAGTACTACATAAATGTTAGCTAATATTGTATGAATCTCTCTTTGTTTCTTTCTCCATATATATGTATGTATATATGTGTTCGGGGTTAAGTGACTTGCCCAAGGTTACACAGCTAATAAGTGACTGAGGCTGGATTTGAACTCACATCTTCCTGACTCCAGGGTTGGTGCTCTATCCAGTTCACCACCTACCTGTCCCAGTGCTTCACATATTTGAAAACAGTTATGTCCCTTAACAGCCCATTATTTTTTTTCTTTTTCTTTTCTTTTTTTGCAAGGCAATTGGGATTAAATGACTTGCCCAGAGTCACACAGCTAGTGAATGTTATGTGTCTGAGGCCAGATTTAAACTCAGGTTCTCCTGACTCCAGGGCCAGTGCTCTATCCACTGTGCCACCTAGCTGCCCTGCAACCCATTATTTTTGAACTTTATCTAAGCTCTTCTTAAATTTTGCTGTATTTTTAGCTGGGTACCACTTTTTGAGAAGGATTGGGGGAGCGGTCATAGAGGCCCATTTGTCCTAAAGTGAAATCTTTCTAGCTTCAAGATGTACATTTGTCTGGAATATGATAACCATGTCCAAACTCTCCAAGATGAACTCTTTTTTTTTTCCCAAAAGTTAATCTGCCACTTTCTTTTTTCTTTTTTTTTGTTTTATTTCCTTTTTTTTTAAGATTCATTAGTTTATTTTTAGTTTTCAACATTCACTTCCACAAGATTTTGAGTTCCAAATTTTCTCCCCATCTCATCCCTCCCCCAACCCTAAGATAGTGTGCATTCTGAATACCCTTTCCCCTACTTTGCCTTCCCTTCTATCTCTCCCCCCTCTCTTATCCTCTTCCTCTTCTATTTTCCTGTAGGGCAGGATAGATTTCTATACGCTATTGCCTGTATACAAGATGAACTCTTTATACTTTTATGTACTTAGTTTTAAACCCCTTAGACCTCACTTTGCTGAAGAGTCCCAATCTTTTTAGTTTTCCTCATGCAGCAGTTAGTGAAAAGCACACTGTTTGGGCCATAAAACCAGCCCTAATACTTACTGTATGGTTTAGGGGAACTCAACCTTTCTAAAATCCAACTTCCTCACATGCAAAGTGGTAGACCATGCAAGTATTGCATAAAAATGTGAGTTGTTACTGTCCTGCTCCTTCATCTTTGTTCATTCCTTTGTTCATTTGAGTTGCTTGATTGGGAACATTTCCAGCTCTGTTATGTCTTCCTTAAGGTGCAGTGAGCAGACTTGCACACAGTTATATGTGTAGGACTTTGGGGGCAGAGTAATATTTGCTGTTTAACTTCTGAAAATCAGGAAGGGAGTCTTTTGAAGAATTGGTTTGGGAGGGGACTGTGGAATCCTTGGGAAAATGAGCCCCAGTCAGGACCCTGAATTAGATATGCCCAATCTGTGCTCATATAATTTTTTACATAGATTGTCAGGCCATAGCTATATGGGTATTGGAGACCTGATGTCCATGAACTTACTGTATGACCTTGACAATTTGCTTAAAAATTCTTGACCTTACCCAGTTTCCTCATCTGTAAAATGAGGAGGTTGGACTAGATCAGGACTTCTTGGACTCCTTTGGCATTTTGATGAAGCTATGTACCCCTTAGAATAATGTGGTTTTTTTTTCTTAAATCATAATTAAAAGAAATGTCAAATTTCAATGAAAGATTAGTAAAAATAAAGATGTAATTTTATTCCTACTTAAATTCATGGACATTTTGAAACCTATCCACATGTCCCTGGGGAGTCCTTGGACAAGATGATCTCATAGGCCCCCTTCTAGTCTGATGTTCTAAGGTTTCCTTCCACTTCTAATGCTCTACCTTCATATTTTCTAGTTCTGTTATCCCACACTGTATATTCTGATGTCCCTTCAAGTTTTTGTATTATTTGGCTCTAAGATCCTTTCAATTCTTATATTAAAGTTGTGTTCTAAGATCCCTTTCCACTTTGAAATTCTATGTTGGGGGGGCGGAGCCAAGATGGCAGAGTAAAGGCAGGAACTTGCTTGAGCTCTCCCCCAAACCTCTCCAAATACCTTTAAAAATGACTCTAAACAAATTCTAGGCAGCAGAACCCACAAAAAGATAGAGTGAAACAAATTTCCAGCCCAAGACCTGGAAGGTTGACAGAAAAGGTCTGTTACACTAGGCTGGGAGTGGAGTACAGTCTAGCATAGGCCATGCCAGTACAGACCAGGTCCCAGCAAACCTGGAGCAGGCCACAGGGGACTGAATCACTGGCAGCAGTGGCGGTTTCCAGATTTCTCAGCCCACAGATGCCAAACACAACTTAGAAGGTCAGCAGGAAAGGTCTGTCAGACCTGAGTGAGGGAGGAGCACAGGCCAAGCAAGCACAGACGGGCCCCAGCAAAGTAGGAGCGGGCCTTGAGAGTGACGGAATCAGTGGCAGTGGTGGTGGCAGCAACAGCTGCTTCTGGAAATCTCAGATCACAGATGGTAAGAGGGTCGAACAGCTGGTCAGAAGGAGGTTACATGGGGTCTTTTTTGCTAGCACTGAGGCAGGACTCTGTTGCTTTGCCCATACTTGGATCTGGGTAGTCCTTGGGCAAGGAAGAGCACTAGCATAGCAGAGCTTGTGGCAGCAGTGGAGGGGGGCCCTCCTCAATTCCAGGGCAGAAAAGAGTGCTTGTGGTCACTCACAGACTAGAGCACTGGCCAGGAAAGGAGTAAACATCTCTCCTTAGATCATACCATCTCAGAAGAACTGAAAACTTACACGTCCCTAGAAATATCTCTGAAAACAACTGCACAAAACCCCTGCAGCTTGGAATAGTTCGCCTTCCACACTGGAAGCAGACCCCTACCTTAACAAAGAGTTAAAAAGTCAAGTAATAGGCTGGGAAAATGAGCAAACAGCACATAAAAAGTCAGACCATAGAATCTTACTTTGGTGACAAGGAAGATCAAAACATACACTCAGAAGAAGACAACAAAGTCAAAACTCCTAATCCAAAGCCTCCAAGAAAAATAAGAATTGGTCCCAGGCCATGGAAGAACTCAAAAAGGATTTTGAGAAGCAAGTAAGAGAAGTAGAGGAAAAACTGGGAAGAGAAATGAGAGTGATGCAAGAAAATAATAAAAAATGAGTCAATAGCTTGCTAAAGAAGACCCAAAAAAATACTGAAGAAAATAAAACCTTAAAAAATAGACTAGGAGGTGGAGCCAGGATGGCAGAGTAAAAACAGTGACTTGCTTGAGCTCTCCCCCAAATCCTTCCAAATATCTGTAAAAAAGGCTCTTAAAAAAATAGACTAGACCAAATGGCAAAAGAGGTCCAAAAAGCCAATGAGGAGAAGAAGGCCTTAAAAAGCAGAATTGGCCAAATGGAAAAGGAGGTACAAAACCTCACTGAAGGAAAAATAATTCCTTAAAAATCAGAATGGAGCAAATGGAATCTAATGACTCTATAAGAAATCAAGAAATTATAAAACAAAACCAAAAGAATGAAAAAATTGAAGACAATGTGAAATATCTCATTGGAAAGAAAAACAACTGATCTGGAAAATAGATCCAGGAGAGATAATTTAAAAATTATTGGACTCCCTGAAAGTCATGATCAAAAAAAGAGCCTAGACATCACTTTTGAAGAAATTATCAAGGAAAACTGCCCTGATATTCTAGAACCAGAGGGTAAACAGAAATTGAAAGAACCCCCCAATCACCTCCTGAAAGAGATCCCCAAAGGAAAACTCCTAGGAATATTATAGCCAAATTCCAGAGTTCCTAGGTCAAGGAGAAAATATTGCAAGCAGCCAGAAAGAAAACAATTCAAGTATTGTGGAGCTACAATCAGGAAAACACAAGATTTAGCAGCTTCTATATTAAGGAACCGGAGGGCTTGGGATATGATATTCGGGATGTCAGAGGAGCTAGGATTAAAACCAAGAATCACCTACTCAATAAAACTGAGTATAATCCTTGAGGGGAAAAAGTTGACATTCAATAAGATAGAGGAATTTCATGCATTCTTGAGAAAAAAGCAGAGCTAAATAGAAAATTTGACATTCAAATATAAGACACAAGAAGTAAAAGGTAAACAGGAAATGGAAATCATAAGGGACTTATCAAAATTAAGCTGTTTATATTCCTACATGGAATGATGATATTTGTAACTCATAAGACCTTTCTCATTATTAGGGTAGCTAGAAGGAGTATATATAGACAGAGGGCACAGGTGTGAATTGAATATGAAGAAATGATATCTAAAAAATAAAATAAGGGGTGAGAGAGGAATGTACTGGGAGAAAGACAAAGGCAGAGGTAGAATGGGGTAAATTATCTCACATAAAAGAGATAAGAAAAAGCTTTTACAGTGAAGGGGAAGGGGGGAGGCAAGAGGGAATGAGTGAACCTTGCTGTCAGAATTGGCTTAAAGAGGGAATAACATACACACTCAATTGGGTATAGAAATCTATTTTACGCTACAGGGAAGTAGGGGGAAAGGGGATAAGAGAAGGCAGGGTAATAGATGGGAGGGCAAATTGGAGGAGGGGGTAATCAGAAGCAAACACTTTTGAGAAGAGACAAGGTAAAAGGAGAGAATAGAATAAATGGGGGGCAGGATAGAATGGAGGGAAATATAGTTTTTCACAACATGACTTATGGAAGTGTTTTACCTGACTAGATATGTGTAACCTATATTGAATTGCTTGCCTTCTCAATGAGGGGAGGAATGGAGAGAATTCGGAACTTAAAATTTAAAAAAAAGAATGTTTAAAAATGTTTTTAACATGTAACTGGGGAAAAAATGAAATACCAAATTAAAAAAAATTCTCTGTTTCAAGGCTCAATCCAGCTCTGACAGTATGTTCTAAGGTCTCTTCCAACTTTTGACATTTCATGTTCTGAGGTCCTTTCCAGCTCTTCTTATCCATAAAATAGGTTAATGTGAGAATAGAATGATCACTTAGACTCTAGGAAGATGGATTCTAACTCCCTCCACCACCTTCAACACCCCATGTCCTCCCTGCCTCTCAGTTTGAGAACCCCATTCCCTGAGGCTTCCAAAGACCAGAAACCCACTTTATTCCTTCTTACGTGTTTGCTAATGTACTAATGACAGGTCAGGGAAAGAACTTTGTACCAGTTCTTATAAATCTGAGAAAAGTTTGTAAAATTGCAGTCATTACTGTAATCAGTAACGGCAAGCCCTGATTAGGGTAATGTGGTGGGACTTTCCTATTTTCCTCAAAGCCTGTTTCTTCAGTACTGGAATGAAAGGGAGGGGCACAGCCTGGCTCCCATCCTTCAGTGTGAAAGCTAAACATTTACCTGGGACTGAGGACTTTGAGTTTCCCTCTGAACAGATCTCAGAACTTCAGGGATTAGTGATAGCCTCGTCTCTAACTAATCTGAGTTTATGGTGGGCCTACAGGAAAGAATATTGATTGAAGCTTTATGTAAAGACCACGAGGGGAGATGATAAGAATAAGAGTAAAAAGTTGGGAGGCAGTGCAGCACAATGGAAAAGGTGCCAAATTGAGAGTCATTGGACCTGGGTTCAAATCCTGGCTCTGACAGTTACTACCTAAGTGATTTAGACAATTCACATCACCTTTCTGGAACCTCAGTTTATTTGTAAAATGAGGAGTGTTGGACCAGAGGTTTTCTAAGGCCCTTTCTAGCACTGTGATTTTTGTAAGCCTGTTTCTGGTCTGATCAGGGCCTCAGGGAGCCAGTAGTCCTTCACCACCACTTCTGAAGAATGAAGAATAAAGAAAGTCAAAGATAGCCTGAAGTAGTAAGAAAAAAAAAGTCATTGAGCTTAGAATTAGGAAACTGAGGCTGGAATCCTGGCTGTAACACCAATGTTTGGCAAGTTGCTAATTCCTCTGAGCCTTGTTTTCCCTTGTCTGTTAAACAGTGATAATACTTGTACCACCTAAATTCACACCATAAGAAAACAGTAAAAAGTACATTTCTATCAGAATATAAGCTGCTACTAATAATAAAGGAAACGGTAGTCAGGCACCGGTAATGTACACATAACATGAGCGCTACGGTGGTGCATCTGCAACCTAGGCTTGACAAACGCTGGGTACAAGGCTGCTATAGTACCTAGCAATGTCATCACTGTACCTGCTGTTTTTTGAAAATCACTCCAACTACAGAGTTGTTTTTTTTTTTTTCCCATTAATGACCATTCTCCTTTGATTACACTCAAGACATGGAAAAGAAGTTAGAAAAGATCATAGAATGTAAAGCTGGAAGGGACCTTGGAAATCATGTAGTTCAATGCCCTCACTTTATTTATGAACAAAAATCTATTTTCTATAAATAAAAATCTATTTTCTCTCCTTTCTATCCCATTGGGGAGGGGGGAGAGAAGAGACCTTGCAACAAATATGCATAGTCAAGGAGAACAAATTTCAGCATTAGCCATTCCCCCCTCATCCCCCCCCCCCCACAAAAAAAGTTGTGGGTGACACACTTCATCATGGGTCTTCTTGAACTATAGTTGGTCGCTGAATTCCACAGAGCTCTCAAGTTGGAGTGACTTGTCTTTATAAACAACCCCTTAATTTCATAGAGGAAACAGGTCCACAGAGGTCAGTGAAGTGGGAAGAGTGTAGGACTCAGAAGAAATCTGGCTATGAACATTTTCTCCAACAATTAATGCTACTGCAACCTAGGCAAGTCATTTAACTTGAGCCTATAAGCCTCAGTTTCTTCCCCTGTAAAATAGGGATACTTGCAATGTCATCTTATAGGGCTAAATGGTTCAAGTGCAAAAATGTTCCATAAAGTATTTACAAAACATAAAGCATGGTGTGAATGTCAGCCATCATCATATTATCAAATTGCCCAGAGTTACAGTTACTTAGTAGTAGAGCCAGAATTCCAACCCAGATCTTCCGACTAAATTGAAAAAACACCATTGCATGAAGACCTGCCTGGGGGGGGGGGGGGGCGTGTTTCAGCTGTTATGGCCTGCTTCCTATTCTCTAACCTCCCTCCTGATCTCCAGTCTTGCATGTTTTTAGCTGACTTTTAGACATCTTAAACTGGATGTCCAGTAAGTATCTTAAACTCAACACATCTAAACTTGAACCCATTATCTTGCCTCAAACTCCTCTCTTTCTAACTTCCCTATTACTGCCAAGGGCACCGCCATCTTCCCAGTCACCGAGGCTCCCAGCCTAGGTGTCATTCTAGACTCCTTGCTCTCTTACCTCCCATATCCAATCAGTTGCCAAGTCCTATCATTTCTACCTCTATTAACATCTCTTGTATATGCCCCCTTCTTTCCTCTGACACTGCTACTACCTTGGTGCAGACAGGCACTTATCACCTCCCACCTGGAATACTGTAGTATTTTGCTGGTTGGTCTTCCTGCCTCAATTCTTTCCCCACTCCAATCCATCCTCCACCAAGCTGTCAGACTGATCTTCCTAAAACTCACCCCTTTATTCAAAGAACTCCAGTGGTTCCCTATTATGTCCAGGATCAATCATAAAGTTTTCTGGCTTTTAAAGCCCTTTATAACTTTGCTCCTTCTTACTTTTCCAGTCTTATACATAGTCTGAGATCCTGGCCTCTTTGCTGTTCCTCGAACTCTGTCTCCCAAATCCTCGCTTTTTCACTGGCCATCCCCCATGCCTGCAATGCTCTCCCTCCTCACCTCTGTCTCCTATCTTCCTCAGCTTCCTTCAAGTCTCAGAGCTTAAGCATCACTTTCTGCAGGGAGACTATCCCCAGTTTTTCCTGTATTGTTTGTACATTTTCTCCTCCATTAGACTGTGACCTCCTCGTAGAGCAGGGACTGTTTTTTTTTCTTTCCTTTTTTACCTTTCTTTGTATCTCCAGATCTTAGCACAGTACCTAGCACATTGTAGGTGCTTAATAGGTGCTAACTGACTGACTATTCCAATGCTCAGGTATAGGATTTAGAGCCAGAAAGGACCTAGAAAAATGAAATATCTTCATTAAATGTCTTGCTCCAGGTACTTGGAAAATTAGGATCTGAATCCAGGTCTTCTGAATCCAATCCAATGCTCTTTTGACTATACCACATGGATGGGAAGGATTGAAGACTTCTGATCAGTTGGGCTGCTGCTAGCCCTCCTCTCATATACAATCCAGGGAATACCCTGGACAGACTCGCTCAGTTTCCCGTTTGAACTTCTGTAGCTGGCTCTCATTGATACCCCTGGCCAATGTCAAGACAACCTTTATTTATTTTTTTTCTTGATTTCTTGGAAAGTTGGAAATTTTTTTGCCCTAATGGAAATGTCATGGACCATAGACAAAGAGCTTGAAGCTCTGTAAAGTTTCCAGTCCAACTACCCCTGCTTATGCAGGAGGGAAGCTACAGAAAAGCTTGTCTACTTCACACCAGAGAGAAACATTTGTTCAGGAACCAGAACAGATTTAGCTCCTGGTATGGTCAGCAGGGGTTACTGTCTCACTACTAGACTGGCGAGAGCTGAGGAATGTGACAGATACAGTTTGCCTAGATTTTAGGAAAACATTAAACAAAGTCTTAGGCTCTTGCGGCCAAGATGGAGAGATGTGAAATTTCAGGCATAGCGTTCACAGCTAGTGAGAGTTCCCCTGCACTCTGCTGTGGTCAAAGTACATCTGAACTATTAGTGGGGAAAGGGAAGGCAATAAGTATTTATCAAGTGCCTACTATATACCAGGCACTGTGCTAAGTGCTTTTTACAAATATGATCTCATTCTATTACATACACATCCGGGTGTCACATTTTAGAAAGGACATTGACAAGGGAGAGGGCATCCAGATGATGAATGGGCAGGTGAATGGCCCTGAGCTCATGCCATCTAAAGATGGGTTGAGGTATGAAGAAGATATCCTAATGGAGAAATGGCTGCTTTTGGAGGTAGTGGGTCCCTCTTTACTGGAGGCAAGCAGAGAGGCTGGGTGACTACTTGTCAGGGGCAGTAGGTTAGAGGGCCTTCTGGGTCAGGTGTGGATTAGACTTGATGGCTTTTGAATTCCCTTCTAACTCAGACCCTGTGGTTGACCTCAACCCAAGCCTCTGGTGGTAGAGTGAGAAAGAGAAAGAGCCTGAGGTTGGGGATCAGAAATTCAAAGCCAAGTTTGCTGAGCCCTGACTGGAGTTTTTTCTTGTTGGTGGCCCTGTACCACTCTCCATCATGATTAATCTTTTGCTTCCTCTCTGCCTCCTCTAAGAGTCAGGGCCAGGATAAGCAAGGGAGGCAGGCAAGGGAGGCCATTAGTTTTTGAGTAAGGGAATGACATGGCCAGATATCTATATTAGGTGTCCTTTCCAAAGGAAAAGCATATTTGCTTTTTATAGGTAGGGTGTTGGCAATGCAGTGCAGGGGAAACACCATTGGATTTGGAATCAGAAGACCTAGGCACATAACCTGGGCCTATCACCTCATCCTCAGAGCCTCATTTTACTTTGTAAAATGATTATAACTTGTACTATCTACCTCATAAGGAGATTGTGAGGAAAATGCTAGAGAAATAGGTGTAATCATTATTATTTTAAGGGACATACTCTTTTAAGGTGCAGACACACTCCTTAGAGCACAATACACAGGTGAGTACAAGGGGGGACATTTTAATGACTTCATTGGTTGCAGGAAAGAAAAATGACATTGGTCTTGCTTTAAAGGAATTTGTTACTTTAATTCAGAGATCTCATAATAGCCCTGAGCAAGGATAGTCCTTATGGTTCAACTCTGGGCCTAGCTCACACAAATAAAGTATTACATATTTAAGTTTGAGGGAAACTCCTGAGAACGTGGCCAAAGAGCAGGTAAATGTTGGAAAAAAGAGATTCCCTGGGAGGCAAGGGAAAAAATGGAGGGAGCATGGTATAATGGCTAGGGTGCTATACTTGTGTCAAGAAGACCAGGGTTCAAATCCTACCTCAGACATTAGCTGTGTCAATCCTGGTCGTCACTTCCCCTCTCTGGGTCTCGGTTTCCTCATCTGTAAAATGAGGGGCTCGGACAGGTTGATTTCTAAGGTTCCCTCTAGCTCTAAATATATGATCCTTTCTGGACAGACCTGTTTCCTCCCCTCAAAAACAAGAGGGTTGAACTCATTGATTACTGCCTCTTTACAGATGAGAAAGCTGAGGGTAGTAAAGTGGTTTGCCTATGGCTCTGAACTTGGTACAGAAGAAAAAGGCCTGGATTTGGAACCAGAGGGGTCAGTAGCTCTACTGCTTGCTAGCTGTGTGACCTTTGGACAAGTCACTTCAGTTCTTTGGGCCTCAGTTTTCTTTTCTCTAAGATCTCTAAGGGCTCCTCCAACTTGAGGGCTGTGATCTTGTGAACTCCAACCTTCTGTCTTCCAGTCCAGAACTCTACATGACCTTGGTTCCTAGACTCAAGGGCCCACAGAGGTCATCTAATCCAATGCTCTCCTTTCCTTTTATCTAAAAGGAAACTGAGGTACAGAAAGACTAGGTGATATGACCTTGGTCATGATGTCACCTAGCTGTTCTGGACCTCAGCAGTGAGCGGCAGAGCAGGTTGCCCTCAGATCGTCTAACGCCCACACCCTTGTCCTCTCACAGAGCAGCCTTATGCACAGTGCGGCTTGAGAGGCTGAGAGCACCAGACAAAATTGGAATAAGGTGGACTTCCAAGTTTGTGGGGAGAAGTAGCACTGGCCTAGCATTACGGAAAATTACTTTGCCTCTGCCTGCCTGCTCTGGGGTGCTTGCCCCACCCTGGCATGTGAGGAAAGAGAAGACACAAGAATATTTACACAGGACCCAAGAGCCAAAACAACAGGACAATGGCATATTTATTTACAACAGGACAAAAAGATACACGTATTAATTAAAAATTAAAAACCATAAAAAAAGTCAGAAAAACCTTTGATGGTTTGAACTTCTCCATGAGGAGTCCATCCCAACATTATCTCTTAGAGAGAACATCCCAAATCTAAATGAATTATAGATTCCAAATCACAGTTAACGATTGTCCCCTGGTTCCCCTTTCCCATCTTGATCCTTGGCTGATCCAACTTTGGTGTTACAAAGTAACCCCAAAGAGTTATTAGGCAAGATTGTAAAGTAGGTTCAATGGTTTTAGCTGGTGGGTGGGGGAGTTGGGAGAAATTAAGAGGGGAACCTCACTTCTCTCTTAAAATAGTAAATCAATCAGCCATCTATAAACAACCCTGAGCTTTGTTCTGTGGTGGGAACCAGTGAGAAGGAACAGGGCAAGAGAAAAATCCCAAATGCACCCCATCCAGGTATTAATTCTGGTATGGGCTTGGTCTCTTACAACATACAATACGGAAATTGGTCAGGGCAGAAACAGAACTAGTCCTATGAGGTCCGTGTGAATGATTAAGGGCACTGTCTGCAGAAGGGCCATACTTGTCCATACATGTCAAAACACTTTGCCTGCCACAAAGAAGAAAGATGGGGAAGGCTTCCCATTTTCTCATTGATATTTGGGGAAGACTCCAACTCACCTTCCTTCTTCACTGCTCTCCATTTGAACTTAGTGGTTGTGACTGTTCCAAAGGAGAAAAGTGAGAATTCAGACTTGGCTCTAAAGCCTGGGGATAGATGGATTGAGGGCCTGGGAGAGGGAAGCTGGTTGTAAGATACAGCCTGTAGACTGAAGGAAAGCCTTTTCCTCTTCCTCAGCCAACCTGCCACCAAAATGAGCTAAAACAAGGAAACCGGTTTCCTCTCTTGTCCTGTCCACAAGAGAACTCGAGGGCCTAAAAACAGTAGTGAGAACAGCTACCAAAACATATATAAAAGTGCAGTCCTTTTGAATAATGGAGATGACTCCTAAGTGAGAGTGAAGTGGGGAAATGGTCTCAAAGCCTCCCCGCCCACTCACTCACCAAAGTCCTCCCCTCCCAAAGCAAGGCAGGAAGGCTCACTGCTCAGTCACATGTTTCTTGGCACCACAGAAACACTGATTGGTTTGTGTGAAGGCCTGTCTTCCTCTCGTCCAGTCCCCAAGACAGGGAGCTCCCGCTGCCCAGAGAATGCTGTCATCCCGGCATCTGGGTTTTTTCACCTCATATCATGGGTGCTGGTGCTCAACTCTGACCTTCCTCTGGCCACTGGACAGGGCTTGAGTTTTAGTTGTTGGAGCGGACATCACCAAGCTCTTCCCTGCCTTGCTCTGTCTCTGAACATCCAGGGTCACAGCCTGAGGAGGGGAAAGGAAGAAGCAGGATGGGCAGAAGATGGAGGCAGAGGGCACTTGGTGCTGGGGAGACAGAATGGCCCATCTCCAGAGTGGGAACTGCTCTCGTAAAGATCCACGGAAAACATAATCAGGGGTGATGGGGAGAACCCCGTCAAATGGATGAAAAGCAGCCTCAAAAATGCCCTGGGTATCTCAGGATTTCCTCTTCCAGGTGGTTTCTGGGGGGCAGGAGATGGAAAGGTTCTCCCCAAATCAAGAGCCCTGGTGACCAAAACTCAGTGTCCTGGAGACTCCTCATGTTTCCAATCTCAAATCCATTTGTGTAAAATCGAGGGAAGAAAAATAAACAAGCCAAAGAATTATGAATGGAGGGGCATTTCTTAGCTTTAGAAATTAAAAAAAAGTCCCCCATAGAACTGTAATAATATGATAAAATGCAAGATTTATCTACATGTCCCTCCCACCCCAAGTAGCCCCAGGATCCATGAACACTGTGCCAAAAATGACATTCCAAACGAGCAGGAGTTATTTTATTTCACTCATCAATCCCCACTGGTTGGTTTCCTTTGGAGACCAGGGAAAGGAATCCCCCTTCCTTCCTGGCAGGAAACGCACAGGTCTGTCTCTTTGTGCCAAGCGAGTTTCATGTTCAGTCTATCTTCACTGCTGCATAGATTTTTCGGACAAACATGTAGGCTGCGTAGAAGCCGATAGTGCCAGTGAGCAGCCAGAAGGACAGGACCATGAGGGCTGTGTAGCCAAAGTATAACAGGGAGGGAATGAACTCGACAATGTCCAGCTAGAGAAAAGAGAGACAAGCAGAGGGAAGGCAGTGTCAGAAGGACCCAGTGTCAGGGCCCTTTCTCATCTGGCTGTACAAGAGGGGAGGCAGGTGGCCTGGGGGAGCCCTGACACCAGCACAGCAGGGGCTTGGATCTCTGAGTTTACATCTCTCTGGCACTTTGAAGTTTAAAAGTATTTTCCTCAAAGCAACACTATAAGTAGGGTGGTACAAGCATCATTCTCATTTTACAGATGAGGAAACTGGTTGAGAGAAACGAAATGACTGGTCATAGGTCGCATGGAAAAGCTAGAAGCTGACCAGGGCTGGAACCCAGGGCTCCCTAGTTGTCTCTTTCACACTTGAAGGGCCTCAGTTTCTGTATCTATTGTTAAATTTGGCGAACAAGTCTTTGTCCATACAACCTCACCCCTGAAGGTTTTTCTCAGCGTCACCATGAAGAAAAGACCCATAAAGAAGCTCTCTTCTCAAACCCTCAGAGACTCAGAGCAGCCAGGTGAGGTGGCACAGGGTTTACAATGTTAGACTTGGAGTCAGGAAGACCTGAATTAAAGTCCTGTCTCACATGCTTACTAGATGCGTGATCCTGGGTAAGTCACCATACCTCACAGCCTCAGTTTCCTTATCTGTAAAATGAGGAAAATAACAGGACCCATCCCATAAGGTGATTGTGAGGATCAAATGAAATCATCTATGTAAAGGGTTTTGCAACCTTAGAGCACTATGTAAGTGCTAGCTACCATTATTTATTTATCCATTTGTTTGTTTATTGATAGAAAAATCTAAACTCTTAAGTCCTAAAGAAATTAGGGGCCAATGTCTCCTATAACAGAACTGGGGAAGGAATAGATTGTGATAGGAGAGGGGGTTGGGGAAGACAGCTGGATACCCTTCTGGGCATGTGGGGTATCAAGATTCAGAAACTTGACTCTTCCTAATCCCCTACCACCATGGTCCTATTGCTCATGGGAGATGGCGGTGGCCTCCAGTTTGTAACCTATACCTTATTAACGAAGTAAAAAATGGCATAAATCAGGACATAGAAAGCAGAGCCTCCAGACACCAGGAAATTCCTCCACCACCAGCGATAATCCTGAGCAGGAAGAAAAGAAAAGAGAGAATCAAAATTACTGACTCCAGCTAGACCCCCCTTCCCCTACCTTCCATAGCTGACTATAGTTCTAAAATCCCTGAGGTCAATTTATAGACGGGATGAGATGGTGAATCATTTGGCTCATTCCTCCGACAGGACACAATACTGAAAACAAGGTATATCTAAGGCCTTGACTTTGTGTTCTAAGGTCCCTTCTACCTCTGATATCCTATATTCCAAAGGATCTTCCAGAAGTGACATTCTATGTTCTAAAAGTTTTTACAGCCAAAGCACATTACATGCCTTATGTTCTAAGATCCGCCTTGCTTCCAACATTCTATGTTCTAAGGTTCGTTTCAAGTCTGACATTCTATAGTTCTGTGATTACTGAAGGCTGTCCTTTCACTTGAGTAGGGCTGGAGCGCCTCTAACCAATTCTATCCAGATTTGTTCTTACTCACCTCAGCGCAGAGCTGGAAGTATACCATGACAATGCTGATCTGGGAGCAGGACACAACCAAGATGATAAATACGAGGAACAGAAAGCCGAAGAGATAGTAGAACTGATTCTCCCAGATTGCCTGCACACGAGAGGAAAGCGTTTCAGGTAACCTGCCCATCCAGTTCTCTCATCTTTCTGTTGTCCTGTCCTAGTACCAGACTCCCCATTCTAGGGGCAGGACTCAGTGGATGAGCTGAGTTTTCACAAGGCAGGTGACTAAGCAACCCTGCATGGAATCAGACGTACTGAGGGTCTGGATCTGTCCCTACAGATGTGACAGCCGATGGTCTACAACAGAGGTCAAACTCATGGCCCTTGGGTCAGGGAATCTGGCCTGAACCAGATTAAAATCTAACTGGGAAATGTTTAACAACAACAACAACAAACAAAACAAAACAATAAAAATGATGTTAACTTGTGGTTTTTTAAGTCCATATTCTGCCCACAGGGATGGAGGGATCTGGTTAGAGCTTGACATCACTGGTCTATAATACACGAGGCAGAGATCCTTCTCCCTGAAGTCAAGAGTCCTAGCTAGCAATGGCCACCATTCCCAAAGCCATGCTTTGTGGGGCTCCGATATTGTCCTGCTTCCCATGGATTACAGAAGCAATAAAAACGGAGGCAGCACACACTGAGGTGTTAACAGATCAACAATGATAAATGACTCAATCCCTTTTAAAAGTATTCTTTCATAAGAACGGACAGACAGGGAAACTATATGATTAAATGAGCAAAGCTTCCCTGAGCATCTACATAAGCAAGCCTCTTGATACAATGAGATTTGAATTGGGGCTGTGCTTTTAGTTATGACATGGTGCAAAGACCACTGGACTTTCAGTCAGATAGCCTAAAGTCTTGGTTCCATGACTTACTGGCTATGAGATTTTGGAAGAGTCATGTTCTGTTCTTTGGCTCTCAAATAAAGGAGCTGGATTGGATGATTTCTAAGGACTCTTCCAGTTCTAAGATTCTGTGATCATTTCTGAGCAGTGCTTCACCCTTAGCTACTAAAACAACGATGGCTCAAGCCTCTCCCATGGCACCTGGGACAAGAAGCAAACCTTATAATACTAGAGGCACCAGGGTTCTTTATTATGGAAGCCGGAGGGAAAGAAACAGCAGAAGTACAACAGAACAAAGCCACTTTATATACAATATCTGGAAGCAAAGGGGGTTAGACATCCCTCTCTTGGTTAATCAAGTTGCAGGGCCCAAGGCGCTGTGTGTGTGTGTGTGTGTGTGTGTGTGTGTGTGTGTGAGAGGGGGTGTTGGGGCAGCAGGGAGGGGGTGCTCACACTGAAGATGAAGAAGAGTTCGATGAACATGGCTCCAAAGGGCAGGATCCCAGCCATTAGGATACTACATGGAAAAAGGAAGAGAAGAAGAGAGGGCAGGGTTAAAAGCACAAGGTATCACAGGAAAACAAGACCATCTGGCTTTCCACTATGGATCACATGGTCCCTCACACCTGCGTGGGGGATGTTTTCAAACCACATTCACATCTCTAATCACACATTAGTCCTATGACAGCACTATGGGATAAAGATAAGTGTAATGTCTTCATTTTATTTTGTTCTATTCAAATTTAACTTGAGTTTTAAAAACGTTTTATCGAAGCCTTTAGTCTTTGCATCATAACCATTTTAGCTCCACTGCCCCTTCCAGACTGACAAGGAAAAACAGTTCAGCAAAAATGGGTAATATAGTGACAATGTGTACGATATTCTCCTAGTAGTTCCCTCTCTCTCCCCCATTGAGGGAAGATTAAAAAAACCAAAAAAAAACCAAAATGTTTTATAGATGAGGAAACTGAGGCCGAGAATAGTGAAGTGACTTCACCACATACAGTGAGTGAATCGATGGTGGAGGCAGGATCTGAACCCAGATCTCCACACCCCCTTGCTAGCACTTCTTCCATTAGATCAATACAGGGGTGGGATGGAGAGGAACAGTTTCATCCCTTTTAGTCTCTCTAGGTATACCTTCTCTTTGGGCACTAGTCAGCTTTGCTTCTTCCTCAGAGTAGCTCTAGAAGGATGAAGGGAGAGCTTTGGAATACGGTGCCCATTTTCATGATAAACACAGTGAAAGTCACTATGGTGTAGTGGAAAGACACTCGATTTGGAGTCAGAAACCTGGGGCTGAGCACCAGTTAAGATGAATCCTAGCCATGTGACTTCTCCTCTGTAGGCCTCAGTTCCTTTATCTGTAAAATGGGGCTGGAGAAAACTGCATAGCAATACCTGAATGGGAACTACGATGAAGATGACAACGATGCAAATGGTAAATGAACTTAACTCTAGCAGACAGACCTCCCTGGCCAAGATTCCCTCCTAGTTCTTTCCCAAGGTCCCATTTCCTTGCCCCTCTGGAAGAATAAATAGCTCTAACTTAGAAGCAAAGGACAGGCAAACTCCCCTGTGCCACCCAAGGAACCCACAGGTACTCAACTCACCCCACGAATCTGTTCATGTACCACCGCTGCTCAGGGATCTGCCGGGGGATCTGGTTGGTGCGCACAGGGTTATCGTAAGGCTGCTTGCGGAATCCAAAGTAATAGCCCAGGTATACCAGTGGCAGAGAGATCCCAAACCACATACATAGCAAGGCCACCATTGTAGGGAATGGCACCTAGAAACATTGTATCCAGGACATGAATAATTTCTAAGAGAATATGAACATCCTGCATTTGCAAGTTGATTGCCCATCTAGTTTTTAGAAAGCTGTCTAATGTTTGCTTAAGGAACATAGATTCAAGACAGTTTGGTCACTGGCAATTACTAACTGCATAAGAGTGGAACAGAGAATGTCTGATGTTTCATAAAAGCAATATTCTTGGAATGCAGCACCAAGAAGTGAGTCTGCCATTGTACTAAGCAGTGGGATTCACCGGGGGAGCTATATGCCTTAACTTTTAAAAATTCCTAGTCATGCTTAGCTATTCTCAGCAATGCAGTACAATTCAGTACAACTCTGAAGGAATTATGATGAAAAATGCTATTCATGCCCAGAGAAGGAACTAATGGTGTTTGAATACAAATTGAAGCATACTTTTTTACTTTCCTTGTTTTTCTTGAGGTTTTTTTTGAGGGGGGGGGAGGGGTCTATGTTTTCTTTCACAACATGACTATTATGGAAACGTTTTGCATGACTACACATGTATAACCTATATCAAATTACTTGCCTTCTCAATGAGGGGGGTAGAGAGGGAGGAAGGGAGAGAATTTGGAACCCAAAATTTTAAAAATGAATGTTAAAAAATTGTTTTTTACATGTAACGGGAAAAATAAAAGACTAAATAAAAGAAAAAAAAATTTCTAGTCATAGAAACTGGCTTGGTGACTTATTGGGACTGTGATATGTCTGTCTTCCTGCCAGAGGAAATCATCAACTGGGAAAGGCACAATGTGGGAAATGCATACTTCTCTACCGGCTTGAGGAAAAGGCAAAAGGATGTGAAGAAGTTTCTCTACAATCCAGCTCATTTGGGAGAATGGAAAGTTCATTGATAACATTCAAGAAACAATTTAAAAAGAAGCCCAGAAATAAAAAGATTCTAAGGAGGCAAAGGAATATCAAAATGAGGGTCTGGAGGTTAGTGAATGGAAGGACACAACAGAGAGAAGGAAGGGAAGAACAACAGATAACTCTCACTTAGAGGGAAAGGATGGAAAAGAAGGGAGAATCCTGTCTGTCACTCAGGAACCCAAAGACACTCAACTCACCCCACAAATCTGTTCATGTACCACCACTGCTCCACTGCCCAGTGAAGCTACACAATGGATAGGAGGTACTTCCCCAAAAGGATGCATTTGGAGCCTCCCAGTGAAAAGCTGCATCCATGAAAAAGAAAGATGACCCAGAAGCACCAGTATGGGCTTGCTAGGAAATCAGTTACTTGTACTAGGGGGAAAAGACAAGTTATGGTGCCTAGTAACTCCCTACTGTGAAGTACAGAGACAAAGCAGTCATATATATACTCGATATAAATGCTATTTTCCTGTCTGCCGTATTTGGGGATGTGATAGAGAACCTGTCAAGACTAATCAAACATAATGACTGTCCACTTACAATGATTCAGTGAGGGTTATATAAGAAGAAATCTGGAAAGGTCTGTGGGGACTATGAAAATCTGGGCAGGAAATAGATGTGGGGCATAAATAGTAGTGCCATATCTTTTTTCCAATGAAAGATTTAGATTTTAGAATAGAAAAGACAATAAAAGAATTGAAGAGAGTTTAGTTAAATGTTGGTGTTTAAGAATTAACTGCCGGGACAGCTAGGTGGCACAGTGGATAGAGCATTGGCCCTAGATTCAGGAGGACCTGAATTCAAATCCAGCCTCAGACACATAACACTTACTAGCTGTGTGACCCTGGGCAGGTCATTTAAGCCCACTGCCTAGGGCCCTCCCCCCCCCCCCCCCAAAAGAATTAACTGCCAAATCCAATGGCCTCAGTCTTCTTGACTTTTCTGTAGCATTAATGGAGCTCACCTCCTAGACCAGGGTCTCTTAACTATTTTTGCATTATGGACCCCTTTGCTGAAGTCTACAGTTCCTTAGAATAATGTTTTTAAATGCATAAAGCAAAACACATTAAATTACAAAGGAAACGAATTATACTGAAATACAATTCTCAAAATATTTCAATGACCAGTTCATGAATCCCGGGTTAATAACTTCTGTCTAAGATACTCTATCCTCCTTGAGTGTTAATAACACTGCCTTCATCTGTTTTTTTCCGCACCCCTGTGGCTGTTCCTTAACTGTATTATCATCCTTATCCCATCCCTTTTGCCTGGACTGCTGAGGCAGTGACCTGGGCCCTCTATTTTTCTCTGTCTAAACAGGCATCCGCTCTCATTAACTCAACTGTGGCCTTTATGTAGACTTCCAGATCTACCTCTCTAGCTCGAGGCTCAGATTACCAATTGCTTACTGGATGTCACCAACTGGATGTCCCAGAGGCATCTGGAAATCAATATGTCTGAAACAGAAGTAATTATCTACACCTCTCTCACGCTCTCCTTTCCCAAACTTTCCAATTTTTTTTTTGGAGGATAGGGCCATTGTCTCAGGTTCACAACCTCAAAATCATCTTAACTTTGCCCTTTTTAAACCCTCACACCTAAGCAGTTGCTGAGTCTTGTTGATTCTACCACCACCCTGTATCTCTCATCCATTTCCATCTCTTTTCCTCTCCTCACATAGCCACCACTCTAGTTCAGGCCCTCTTCTCACCTAGACTATTGTGATGCCCTCTTAATCCCTGCCTATGGTGGCTCCCTTCTTCAATCCAGTCTCGAAATAACTGCCAAAGTGATATTCCTAAAGCACCTATCTGTTCAAAAGGCTCCATCCAATGGTTCCCTTTTGCCTCTAGAATAAAATACACATTCCTTGATTGACTTTTAAAGCACTTCTCAGTCTGGCTCCAGCTTAGTGCACACACTCTCCATCATCCCTTCTGCATTATAGTCCAAATGACCTTCTTGCTGTTTCTTATACGTAACATTCCCACCTCCACCTCCCATCTCCATGCACACGCTGTCTCCCATGTCTGGAAGGAGTGGCAAGAGCTCTGGGATTTATGTAAGTGTTATATGTTCTTAAATGTTGACCATAGTGCTTACTAAGGGTTTGTGATATTTAGAGTTGATAAAATGGACAGTGGCATAGCACTAAATACCAAGATGATACAGAAGTGAGGGTAATAAAGTATGTGAATGTGGAAATGGAGGTTTCAGAACTGGGGTCTGAACCAAGGTCTTTCCTTATTAGCTGCATGACAATCTAATAAGTTAGGAATTGCAAGTTAAAATCTCAATTAATGGGAATGAGAATACTTGCAACAATGACTTCACAGGGTTGTTGGGATGAAAGCATTTGTAGATCTTAAAGCTCTCTCTATCTGAGCTATATATTTCCAGATAACTGTGTGGAAATCCACAAACCTTAGGAAGCAAGGTAGAAAGCATTTGGGTAGTATAAAAAGAGAAAGAAAGAAAAGTAATAATATTATGGCAGTATGTTACTAACCACCCAGCCAGGGGGAGGAAAATGGATGAGAGTTCCTGATAAAGATCCCCCAACTAGCATTGAGTAAAGATACAAAAACACTGAGAGATTGTGATTCTTTGGATATTCGCTAGAAGTCTAATTCCATAAACTAACAAATTCTATTTTTTTTTTAATTTTTAGTTTTCAACATTCACTTTTATAAGATTTTGAGTTCTAAATTAAACTAGCAAATTCTCCATTGAACTTCTGGACATGTCATCGAACAAGAAAGGTTTTGAACAAAAAGTAGAAACTGGTTGAAGCAGAAACTATAATCTTGAGAGAAGATTACCATGTCATTGTAGACTTTGTAGTAGGCAAAAGGAACACACTAAACATGGTGAGCTATGTCTCTGAGCCTTTTGCAAAGTAAGATTTATTAAGTTTAGAAAATAAGCAGTTGAGTTCCTATTGCCAGGGAATAATCAGTCAGTCAATCAATCAATCAATCAACAAGTATTTATTAAATGCCTGTTATATGCCAGGAACTGTGCTAGGTACTGGGGAGACAAGTACAAAGCATGAAACAATTCACAAAAAGCTTACATGCTAATGGGGGAGACAACAAGTACAGACGTAAGTACACAGAGCATAAATTTTAAGTGAATAAATACAAATATATACAAAGCAGTTAACTGTAAGGCAGTTTTGGAGGGAAGGCACTAGTGGTTTGAGGGATCAGGAAAAATCTCATGGGAAACATCACGCTCAGGTTAAGTCCTAAAGGAAGAGAGGGGCTCTCTGAAGTAGAGGTACGAATAGGCTGCTTTCCACACGTGAGGGATGGCCAGTGCAGAGGCAGCAGGTGTGAGGAACAAACAGCAAGAAGGCAACGCTGGCTGGATTGCAAAATGCAGCTGATGTGACCAGTGACCAAGGAGGATAGAAAGATAGGCTGAAGCTAGGTTGTATATGGCTCTAAAAGCTAAACAGAGGAAATTATATTTTATCCTATAAACAAGAAGAAGCCACTGGCGTTGACTCAAGAGGGAAAGCACATGGTCAGATCTACATTTTAGTAGCAGGGTGGACTGAAGAAGTGAGAAGCTTGAGGCAAGGAGACTAATTTGGAGATTATAAATTATATAATTTAAGAGAGAGGTGAGGAAGGCCTGAAAGGTGGTAGCTATGTGAGTAGAGAGGAGGACTGCTTCCAAGAGATGTGAAGGGAAATCAGCTCAAGAGTGAAGAAGGGCTTTCAAGAACAAACTAAAAAACCAATCACAAACGATTCTATCGAATAAGAAAAGGGGCGCGTGGTTAAACAGTGATGCAACTATACAGGGAGTTCTCTGACAAAGTCATTTAAAAAGAACACATAAAGAAGATGGAACAGGTGCACATAATGAAAGGAGCACGTAAAAGACTGGCACAGGCCTATCAAAACAATTTCAGGAATGAGAAAGCCCAGCATGAGCTGAGGTTTGTGCAAAATGCTTTGGACAACAAGAAGGGCTTTTTAAGCTATGTTTTATGCAAGAAGAGGGACAAGGAAGGGATTGGCCTGATGCTTGATCTTCAGATTGGAAAAGAAAAAACAAAAGCTGGGAATTGGTGCTAAAGATAGTTGGGGAGATTAAGAGTCCCAACAACCTCACCTTTAACCCAAGGTCCCTCATAATTCAAATATATCCATGACCCCTAAGTCGGGTCAATTGTACCCAAGCTAAGGGTTCTTAACGTTCAATGTGTCATGGACCCATTTTGCAGTTTGGTGAAGCACAGGGACTTGATCTTTTTTAAAAATTCTAAAAAAAAAAAGCTAAATTTCAGTTAGAGGTTAGTAAACATAAAGATGTAATTTTTTCCCCCATTAAAGCTGATGGACTCCCTGAAATCTACCCATGGAACCCAGATTAAGAAACACTACCCTAGGCTGAAAGAACTTATGGGTGTAATGAACAAACAGCTTTTAGTAAGCTTTAAGAAATTTTGTTGGCAAAGAATTGCCAACAAAATGGATGTCCATCAACTGGGGAATGGCTAAACAAACTGTGGTAACTGAATGTAATGAAATATTGTTGTGCTATAAGAAATGATGTGTGTAATGAATACAGAGAAGCATGGAGAGTTCTACATGAAATGATGCAGAGTGAACTAAAGAGATACAAGAAAACAATAGACACAACAATGATAACAAATGCAAAAATCAACCACACACACAAAAAATCAAAAGTAAATATAATAAAATTATAAAGATCAAGCAGGACTGGAATGAAGAGATAGAAGGGACACTCCCAACCCAGCCTTTCATAGAAGTGTTACAAATTGCCCATGTTTTTGGACTTTTTCAATGTATCAATCAGTTGTGCTGATTTAAATAAAAAAGAAATTCTGCTAAACAAAAAGGATTCTGGAAGCCTGAAAATGGACATATGTATCAATTTTTTTTTTTTTGTAAAGAAGGAGGAGGACTACCAATTATTTGCAGATAAGACAATGACTGATGATGACCCCAGGCAACATTACAGAATGGATTATTAAAGAGATGATTTTCAAACACTTAGGAAGTGTTACTAGGAAGGAGCCGTTATGGGGTCCTTAAGAACAAGTCAAGCCAGGCTAAATTTCTTTTTTTGACAGTGTAGATCAGGGGAATGTCGTAAAAAAAAAAAGCTGGATTTCAGCAGGACATTTGATGAAAGTCTCTCATGGATGAAGTTCTTGTAGACAAGATGGAGACATATGTGCTCGAGGACAGTACAGTTAAGCAGGTTGCTCCAAAGAAGATTGATTCATGGATTCATATTAACCTGAAGAGAGGTCTCAAGTGAACTACTATGCCATAGGACTTTGTCCTGGACTCTGTTCTGTTGAATATTTTTATCAATAACACTCCAAGTCCTATCTGTGATTTTTCCATTTTCTGTCCTCTGTGCCTCTTAAGACACCCTAGTTTCCTTCAAGGCTCAGTTCAAATGCCACCTTCTACATGAAGCCTTTCAAAGTTTTCTCAACTCCTCCACCTCCACCCCCCCCATGTATCAAGTTTGTATCTAGCTGTATGTGCACATATTTGTCTTTCCTAGCTAGACTGCAAGCTTCTTGAGGGTGGGTACTGTTTCCATGTCATCTTTGTATTCCTAGTACCCAGCCACTGTGCCTCGTACACAGGTATTTAATAAATGCTTGCTGATTAATTAATGAACACATAAATGGCATTCCTATAAAACTGGAAAATGACAAAAGCTAGGAGGGATAAAAAACAAATATGCTGAATGACAGAATCAGAATTCCAAAAGGTCTCAAAAATCTTAAATAATGTGACAAATCTAACAAAATTTCATGTAATAGGGAAAACGGTAAAATCCTATACTTAGATTTACAAAAGTTAATTGTACAAGAGGAGAGGAATATTTGTAGATATCAGATGATGTGAAAAACACTTCCAGTGAATTCAATATAAATAAATGATGGAAAATGACTGTGATTCTAAACTACATTAATACAAGTATAATGTCCAGAACCATGTCTCCCCCAACCTCCTTGAAAAGATTATCTATAATAGGTGCCTCCACTTTCTCTCCTCTCACTCTCCTCTTAACCCCTTACGATCTGGATTCCTACCTTACCATTCCACTGAAACTGCTCCCTCCAAAGTTACCAATGATCTCTTACTTGTCAAATCCAATGGCCTTTTCTCAATCCTCATTCTTCATGACCTCTCTATAGTCTTTGATACTGTTGATCATTTTCTCCTCCCTGATACTCTCTTCTCTCTAGGTTTTTGGGATACCACTCTCTCCTGGTTCTACTCTACCTTCCTTCTCAGTCTCCTTTGCTGGATCTTCCTCCAGATCATACCCTCTAACCATAGGTGTCTCTCAGGATTCTGTCCTGGGTTTTCTTCTCTTCTCCCTCTATACTACTTTACTTAGTGATCTCATCAGCTCCCATGGATTCAATTAGCATCCCTATGCTGACAATTCTCAAATATATCTATCCTGCCCCAACCTCTCTGCTGACGTCCAATCTTTCATCTCCAACTGCCTTTCAGACATCTTGAACTGGACATCCAGTAGACATCTTAAACCTGACATGTCCAAAATTGAACTCATTATCTTGCCCCCTAAACCCTCCCCCCTCCTACCTTCCCTGTTACTGTAGAAGGCAACCCTCATGGTCCCTCAGGCTCACAACCTAGGAGTCATCCTGGACTCCTCACTATCTCTCAACCCCCCCATATCCAATTTGTTGCTAAGGCCTGTAAATTTTGCCTCTGCAATATTTTTTGAATATGCCCCTTTCTTTGCTTTGACACTGATACTCCTCTGGTGAAGGCCCTTATCATCTGTTATACCTATTACACCTTGGAACACATAAACAAAGCAGAGGCATCTGTGCTGTTTCAAGAAGGGAATTTCCTTTAAGCTTTTATCTCCTAATGATATCATCCATTGTAGAACCCAAGAAGTTATTGCTATGATTTATTATCATTATTGCTATAAGACTCCCCCAACAGGCAATTGTAATATTATTCTCCCCATCTCAAGTCTCTCCCCATTCCAATCTATCCTTCATTCAGCCACTGAAGTGATTTTCCTAAAGTGCAGGCCTAACAATGTCACCCACCTAATTAAAAATTGTAGCGACTCCCTACTGACTCCAAAAGCCAATACAAAATCCTTTTTTGGTGTTCAAACCTTTCATAACCTTTTCAGTTTTCTTACATCTTACTTTCCATCACATACTCTTCAGTCCTTTAACATCAGCCTCCTGGCAGTTCCATGAACAAGATGCTCCATCTCCAGACTCCAGGCATTTGCTATGGTTGTGCCCCTTGCCTGGAATGATCTCCCTCCTCATCTCCACCTAGTGGCTTCCCTGGATTCCCTTAAGTCCCAACTAAAATCTCACCTTGTACAAGAAGCCTTTCCCTCTTCATTCTAGTGCCTTCCCTCTCTTAATTAGTTTGTCTGTACACTTGTTTTTGTCTGTTTTCACTCCATCGGACTCTGTGAGCTTGTTGAGAGCAGGGACTGTCTTTTGCCTCTTCTTGTTTCCTCAGTGCTTGGCACAGTGCCTGGCACTGAGTAGGCACTTGGTGTTCACTGACTGACTGAATGACACACTGAAAACAAGAGGTAACGGCCCTACCTCCTGGTCAAACTGTATTTGAAGTAGTGTGTTTAAGCCTGGGCACCACATTATAAGGAGTACATTAACTAGAGAGAAAAAGGTTGTTCAGGAGTAAGCAACCAACATGGTAAAGGGGCTTTGAAAGCATGTACTAGGAGGATTTGCTGAAGAACTGGGAGTTTTTAACTTGGAGAAGACAAGCTCCTAAGTATCTCAAAGGCTACCATGTGGCAGGGAATTAGATTTGATCTGTTTGATCCAAAAGGGCAGAACTAGATCCAATATTTAGAGATGTCTGGGACTAGGCATGGTGGCGCACATCCATAATCATAGCTCATGAGAAGGTTTAAGCTGGTGGATCTCTTGAGCTTGGCAGCTCTGAGCTGCAGGAAGTTATGTCCTCATTAAGTTTAGCATCAATAGGGTGAGCCTCCAAGACTGGGGGGCCATCTAGTTGCCTAAAGAGGGACAAATCAGCTCAATTAGAAACAGAACAGGTCAAAGTTCCCATGTCAATCAGTAGTAGGATCTTGTACACAAGTAAGGCTCAATACTTTCAGCCTGGGTGAGGTAGGGTGACCTAATCTTTAAAAAAAGAAAAAAGAAATGACTGGGAAGGAGACTGCAGCTCAATGTATGGAAGAACTTTGTAACAAACAGAGCTTTTACAAATGGAATAGGCTTTCATTCCCAAAATTGATAAATGGTCAAAGGATATGAACAGGCAGTTTTCCGAGGAAGAAATTAAAGCTATCTATAGTCATATAAAAAATGCTCTAAATCACTATTGATTCAATGTGAATCAAAACAAATCTGAGGTACCACATCACATCTATCAGATTGGCTAACATGACAAAACAGGAAAATGATAAATGCTGAAGAAGATGTGGGAAAATTGGAATACTAATGCATTGTTGGTAGAGTTGTGAACTGATCCAACCATTTGGAACTCCTTTTATTTTTTTTTATTTTTTATTTTTTGGTTTGTTTTGTTTAGGCAATGGGGTTAAGTGACTTGCCCAGGGTCACACAGCTAGTAAGTGTTGTGTGTCTGAGGCCACATTTGAACTCGAGTCCTCCTGAATCCAGGGTTGGTGCTCTATCCACTGCACCACCTAGCTGCCCCTGATCCAACCATTTTGGAGAGTACTTTGGAACTATACCCAAAGGGCTATAAAAATGTGCATATCCTTTGACCCAGCAATACCACTTCTAGGGCTGTATCCCAAAGACATCATAAAAATGGGAAAAGGACCCACATGGACAAAAATATTTATAGCAGCTCTTTCTGTGGTGGCAAAGAATTGGAAATTGAGGGGATGCCCATCAATTGGGGAATGGCTGAGCAAGTTGTGGCATATGAATGTAATGGAATACTATTGTGCTGTAAGAAATGATGAACAAGCGGACTTCAGAAAAACCTGGAAAGACTTGTATGGACTGATACTGAATGAAGTGAGCAGAACCAGGAGAATGTTGTACACAGTAACAGGCCCGTTGTGTGATGACTGACTTTGACAGACTTAGTCCTTCTCAGCAATGCAAGGATCTAAGACATCTCCAAAAGTCTCATGATGGAAAATGCTATCCACTTCCAGAGAAAGAACTATGGAGTTTGAATGCAGATCAAAGCATACTATTTGCTCTTTTTTTTCCTTCTGTTTTGTTTTGTTTCCTTTTTCTAGTGGTTCCTCCTATTGGTTCTAATTCTTCTTTACAACATGACTAATGTGAAAATATGTTTAATAGGAATGGATATGTAGAGCCCATATCAGATTGCATGCCGTCTTGAGGAGGGAGGAGAAAAAGAGAGGGGGAAAGAATTTAAAACTCAAAAGCTTATAGAAGTGATTGTTGAAAACTAAAAGAAATAAATTAATTTTAAAAAGTAAGAAAAACGGAATAGGCTTCTTTATGAGATGAGTTCCCTGCTGCTGGAGGTCTTAAAAGAGAGGCTGAAGATCAGTGGTTGGGAATTTGTAGAGGGGACTCTTAGTTCAAATAAAAGGTTGGACGAAACACTCTCTGAAGTCATAGGATTCTATGCTTGAATAAGACATAGCTCAACAACCAGTCCTGAAGGCTTTTCAGCTGTTTCACAGCTGGGCAAGACTGGACAGAGGGCAGCTAGTTCAGACCTAAAGAGAGCAGTAGACTATCAGGGAAGGAGATATAAGTCCAGAGAAAATGAGTTCTTTAGTTAATGAGATGAAAACTTGTTAACCAGGGCAACCACAGCATATCCCTGAAGCTTTTCACATACAGTTTGGCATAAAATAGCAAAGGAACAAGGAAGGAAGGGATCTGAGGAGAGAAAAAAGAACAATGGCACCGAGTATAAGATGGGAAAACATTAATTCATCCATTCATCTAGTCAGCACTGGCTAAGAAAAAGAGACCAAGTTAAAAATGGAGGAAGTAAGAACTGAACAAGAGGTTAAACCCAGAAACGCTACAACCACAGACTCAAGGTGTCCTGTTTCTTGACGTCAACTTCTATAAAAAGGCTCTCCTGGCTTCTGAGAAAGAAAATTTCCCCAGCACCTTGCTACAATGAGGAAGAGATTTCTGGTCTGAACTAAGAATCCTTAACCAGAACCTTTAAGGGAGAAGGTCACCTTCATGGAACTTGTGCATAGGAATAAGAGGTACAAGACTTCCCAGGTTAGCCCGGGACCATGGCCTGGAACTTGTAATAATAATCCCTTGAGTCCTACTATGTATGATATAGTTAGGGGTAGAAGCCTAAAGGAAAGTCCCTTCTTGAGACAGTACAGATACATTCAAATAAGCCTCTGCTTTGTTCATGAGTTCCAAGGAAAAAGAAGTTACTCACTCAATTTTTCGACCTGCAGAAACTTCTAAGAAACTTCTACGCTTGGAAAGTCTGTTTTTTGAAAGTAAGTTATGTAAAGGACAATTAAAAATAATCTTGTGGGGCAGAAGTAGGCATGGCTGAGGAAATCCCACTCAGTACAGAGCACACTCTTCCAGGAACATGACTCTATTGACCCCAGACAGAAAAGCAGCAGCAATCAACCATGGGACAAAAGACCAGACCGAGGGACTGGAGGCTTAGGAACCACTTACCGCTCCTGATGAATGCTTCCCCCAGATGAAACAGTTCAGCACAAAGCAGATGCCAAAGACCACCCCAGGATACAGCATCGCCGTCTGGTGACAAGATTGAGTTAGGTTGGCTAGAGGGGGCCGCCAGCATGTGGAGAGCATCTCCCTGCCCTAAGGAGAGCTCCTTATGCAGAGTGTCTATCTGTCTGGGGCGTATTCTCCCTCAACAGGTGAGACAAGCCCATAAGGACCCTCACTCTATGATCAATGCTGCTGCACAAACAGAGGTCAGGTTTTTAACTGCACTGCAAATTTCTCAAGTTAATCACAGGTAGCTACACACTCCAACTGTCTAAAGCCCTTCCAAGTAGGGGCAAGGTACTTCTGGCAGTTGTACATTAACGTTTTTCAGATCACAGACAGTATTTTGCTGCTTTGATGGACTGCTCCAGTTCTAACATCTTATGATGTTAGAATCTCTGCACAACTATTAATTTGAAAGAGCCAACACCATTTCCCAAAAGGTTAATGTTCTTTTGAGACAAGAGGCAATCTCTGTAAGAAGATGCCACATCATTCTTTGAGTTATCATTTCTAACAGCTTCTACTGATGGTATATTTTTCTCTTATGTGTTCAAAGCCTGGACTTTCTTGCCCTTCCTCATAAGTTCTGAGAGGGACAAAGGGCCACATAATACTCTCATTTAATAGGGAAAAATACCCTGAAGTACACATGACAATGGGATTGTTTTTATTCAATAAACCCATCTCCCTCCTCTTTCTCTCAGCCATTAATCCTCATTGTTCTTTTGAACAAGTTTTAAGGTAAAGATTATGGGGAAGGGGTATCTCCAAATTTCTACAGTTCCCCCCCCCATCTTAACTCTTCCATTGTACTGTCTTTCCCAGGATTCTTTGTCTGTTTTCTGACTTGTCACAATTCTTCAAACCCCACCCCCAACAGACTTTCTTCCCAGATCTATCTTTCCCCTAATATCTATCACAGCTCCAGATAAATGAATAAAAAATCATTCAGGCCTGCCGGAGAAAATCTCTGCTTCTGCTTCCAAGATAATACTAGGAGAGGTTGGGATAAAGAGAGCCACTCACACAGAAGGCTCCTTTCTTCCACCGATGACCCTTCAGGGTCCGGTATAGACGGCCAGCTGAAAATCCACCAAAAACCCTGTGGGAGAACATTGGGAATCACTCTAGTTAGGGGGAGGAAAAATAAAGACCATAAAGAAGATTTCCTCCCAATCACCCTTCCCAAATAATAAATACACAACCTACCCCATGAACATGAAAAGGAAACAAGCTGTGGTCATTAGAGCACCTCGGCTGGAAGGAGACAGCATTCCCAGCATAGCAACAACTGGGGAGGGAGAAGGCAGACATGAGGAGGCAGAGCAACATACTCCACACCTGTTTTTTGTAATCTCAGGGTTTTAACTGACTACAACTCCTCTGACCCATTCTTTTCCTAAGATGGGAAAACTCTCTTTTTATAGCAGATGGAAAGATGGATGCTAACTAGGTCTTTGCATTAGCTACAATTGTTTCTGCAGCCTTACTGATCATGGAAAACTTGATCTCTAAGCTTCAGGTGAGAGAGAGAGAGAGAGAGAGAGAGAGAGAGAGAGA